>NC_041411.2:64885038-64982538 GCF_900747795.2 Erpetoichthys calabaricus | reverse complement strand
TCTATCTATCTATCTATCTATCTATCTATTTCATATAGCACATTTCACGTCTATCTATCTATCTATCTATCTATCTATCTATCTATCTATCTATCTATCTATCTATCTATCTATCTATCTATCTATTTCATATAGCACATTTCACGTCTATCTATCTATCTATCTATCTATCTATCTATCTATCTATCTAATATAGCACATTTCACGTTCATCTATCTATCTATCTATCTATCTATCTATCTATCTATCTATCTATCTATCTATCTATCTATCTATCTATCTATCTATCTATTTCATATAGCACATTTCACGTCTATCTATCTCATATAGCACATTTCACGTCTATCTATCTATCTATCTAATAAAAAATGACTTTTCCCTGTCTTCATTGATCTTCTGCATATTTCACCACTCAACCAACAAACTAATCCTTTTACACGATGGACAACAGCCACTGATACAAAACAGGACTAGAGAATGGAGTGGCAGAATTGCCAAAGATAAAAGGATTATATCTTGATTCATGGATCAAACACTTGAAACAGAACCTCAAAATGAAGACCATGGATTTGAGATTGTGATCAAAGCCCTGCGGTCTAAAGTTATGCTCTATAAAAAAAGTCTTTTTTGTTAACCCGTGTGCAGAATACTCGTATGGCAATTTATCTCGGCAGATTAAGGCTGATGAGTGGTGCGCTGCTCACTGCTTGTGCTTCCGAACCAAAGCTACAATCCCCAAGACGCTCATGTCAAACTCACATCCTTTGAACCTGCAAGCCCTGCAGTTTGTCCGGTAAACTCAAAAGACCTTGACTAAAATGTACAAATTAAAGCTCTGCGGATGCAGCTCACCAGCCAGTTTAAAGGAATGTTTGAAAATCGGGCTTGACAGCTGAAGCTGACAAGTTGTGTGAAGGTCGCCAACGGAATGCAAGTCTTTCCTTGAATTCTGTAATTTTTTTTTTTTTTTGGGAGCCAATGTAAGTTTGATTAAACCGATTACAAAAATCCCCCAAGGGCAGCAAGAACCACAGCTTTTAGTGCTTTAAGATCCGGAGGAACTTGGCATCTGCCTTTTCTCCATGCAGCACGGCAGCAATGTAGCAAAACTCACCCTGCTGTGTACCTGTCATCAGCTGTCACCTGAAGGCAACTTACAGGGAAATAATAGAAAACAATACGGAAACTGTGCAAGTGAGGGACAGAATCTAATATTACCAGTGAAGCTAGCCAAACAAAATGCTTTATGTTAAATGGACTTTTTCTGTTCTTTATTTATTTATTATGCCAATGAAGTGAAAATGCCCCCCCCCCCCCCCATTCAAAATTACTTATATTTCCTTCTTGACGCAGCCTGCTAATTGCTTGTGTGATGGGTTAGAACAGAATCCAATGCCATGTCTCATACGTCTCTCAGTGAGAACATTGATTAAAAATGACAAGAAAGCCATCAAACGGTAAAAACAGGAACAATTTCTATGCAGTAGCAAGTGATTAATGAATACCTACACTCAGATCAATCATGGCCCCCGAATGACATGTCAAGCAGGGGCCGCGCTGCTGATACACAGGAACATATGATTATTCCTGAAGTTGCTTAATGTGCGGGGTCTGCTGGCATGTTCAGAGACCCTTTTATTTATCAATCAGTACCTGCATGAAAGCACATAATGTTGGTATTGCTTAGAGACATTTGACAGATTTCAAAAATATATAAAACATGATGTTTGAAGATTTTTGAGCCATCATATGTGTATATAAAGCACAGTGGATCCAGAAAGTATTCAGACCCTTTCACTTTCTGCAAACTTTATTGTGCTGTAGATTTCATTTTAAATGGATACATTTGCCATTTTTGTGCGTCACCTACGCTCAATAACCTGAAATCTTTCATTGAGATGAGAATTCAGACTCTTAATGCAGTAGTTTGTAGAAGCCCCTTTGGCAGTAATTCCAGCTTTGAGTCTGTACAAGCTTTGCACACCTGGATTTGAGCAGTTTATCCCAATCTTCCTGGCAGATCCTCTCAAGCTCCATTAGATTGGAGGGGAAACATCTGTGAACTACCATCTTTTGGTATCTCCACAGATGTTCTACGAAGTTTAAGTCTGGGTTTTGGGTCAATCAGGAACAGTCGGAGACTTGTCCCAAAGCCCATTCAGTGTTATCTTGGCTGTATGCTTCATTGTCATTGTCATGCTGGAAGGTGAACCAGTCTGAGGTTATGTGTACAATGGAGCAGGTTTTCTTCAGGGACCTCTCTTTATTTGGCAGTCTTCCTCCTTCCTTAAACTCTAACCAGTCTCTCTGCCCCTGTCACTGAGAAACACCCCATAGTGTGATGCTGACACCATCATGCTTCACCATATAGTTTGTATTAGGCAGGTGATGAGCAGTGCCTGGTCTTCTCCAGACATAGAGCTTGGAGTTCTGCCCAAAGAGTTCAATTTTTGTCTCCTCGGATTGTGTCCACACTCTTTTTCCTCATGCACTTACAGTCATTTAAATTCTGTTTGGCAAACACCAAGTGGCCTGTCATATACACCTGATTGATGGAGTGCTGCTAAGATAGCCGTCCTTCACCCATCACAGCAGTGGATAGAGGATTGAAACTCTCTTAGAGGGACCATTGGGTTCTTAGTCACTTGTCTAACCAAAGCCTTTCTCACCCAATTACTCAGTTTGGCCTGACAGCCAACACACAAGAGAATCCAATTCACGATTATTAACACCACTGTTATCCTGGGGACACTCAAACTTTAGAAATGGTTTTATCCCCATGCCCTGATCTGTACCTCACCACAATTTGATTGTGAAGGTCTACGGAGAGATCCTTGGACTTCATGGCCTGGTTTTTGTCATTACATGCAGTGTGAATTGTGGGATCTTCAATACACAAGTGTGTGCCTTCCTAAACGGTGTCCAATTGATTCAGTTTGTCACAGGTGGACTGCAATCAAGATCCGGACACTTCTCAAGGAGAATCCAATCAAATAGCACGATTTGAAAAGCCATAGCAAAGGGTCTGAATACTTACAGAGAGATTTCAGTTTTTGATTTTTAATAAATTTGCAAATCTTTCTTACACCATGTTTTCACTTTGTCATTATGGGTTATTGAGTGTAGATTGATGGGTAAAATCTCCTAATTTATCCATTTAAAATTTCATCTACGGTACAATAAAGTGTGCAGAAAGTGAAGGGGTCAGGATACTTTCTGAGGCCCTGTATCTGTATGTGCATTGTAACAGGCAGCCATTTTCTAACCTGCTTAGTCCTGAACAGGGTCATGGGAGTCTGCTGAAGCCTATCCCAGCTAGCTTAGGGCAGAAGGCAGGAACAAACCTTGGACAGGACAGGGTAAACCCACACACATGTTCACACAAGAACCACAAGCAAGGGCCTATTTAGCATCGCCAATTCTCCTCACCTCCATGTCTCTGGACCATGTGGAGAAAGCGGAGCACCCAGAGGAAACCCACGCGGACATGGGTAGAACATACAAACTTAATGAATGGGGGACCCATGATGTAAACCCAGGTTTTCCTTACTGTGAAGCTGCATTGTAACAGGTTTTCACCAGGTTTACAAAAAGCAGAAAACCGAGCAGATCATCTTAAGCCTGAATGAATGCCCTGGATCACTGCAGCACTCTTCTTCAGTGTGGTGTGTTGATATCACTTAACTGTTCCACACAGCAGCCTCACTCCTTAATTCTGTTATTGTGCACTTTATAAAATAAGGGATAATACAAGGGGGTTATGGAATGTCGGTGCAGCTGCTAATGGTGCTCCCTCTTAATAGTACAGTCCTGGATCCAAATTCTGCTCTGGTCACTAGCTCAAGTTTGCACATCCTCCTAACTGGTCCTCTAGCTTCCAAAAACATGCCTGATAATTTGATTGGTTACACTAGATTTCCCAATGTGGATGAATCTGAGAGTGTGTAAACATTCTCTCAGATTGCACCTCTTGAAACGTGGACCTCTAAGAGTTTAGATTAAGCATAGGGAGCCACTTAAAGACCCAACTAGCAACGTAGCCTATCGTGCCAGGGGATAAAGGCGGGGGTACTAACCTCTCTTTTCTTATTTCCACAGAAATAACGAAGCACTTGAATTCACCCGGACTCCCTAAACAACACGCAGCCACTTCCGAGTTCCTTCCTTCCCTCTGGTCCCCTTCTGATGACATCATGAATCCCATCCACCACCACGGTTCCTTCCCAGCATTCTGTCTGCCTGTTTCCAGTCCCACCCCATAAATTGTTCCCCTATGCATACCATTTTGTCTGTTGTAACTGTTAAAGTGAACACTGAAAACCTTGAACTTGAACTTGCAGTATACGGGGCTGGAAAACTCCAATCCTTTATTCTTGTCTGTGCTTTTGTTTTACACTTTCTAGAAAATGAATATACTTGCGTAACAGTACACATTGAAGTTAGCACAACTGTGTTGCAGGGTCATTTTTTTTTAATTATTAAAATGTTGAAGCTTAATAAACAATTCACAAAAAAGTTACCAGATCTGGTGTAAAGAACTGAAGCCTACAGATTCAGTGACTCCTGGACATAAACCTGCTATGATGTAAGTGTTCTTCCCACTTGAAATCCACAGTGGCCTCCATACTGGCTGGGGAGCAGGCCAGTCTTTTGACTGGTGTAACCCAACAGAGGCTCACTTAATGTGGCCTGTTCTCAGGGTTAGGCCTGTTGGCTTCAGGGAAAACTGGCCACAGCAACTAATAAGTCCAAAATACTGTAGCAAATGCCCCAGACAGAGAAAGGATAACTGTTAACCTTTGGCTGAATTTAGGAAGCAGATCTTCATATATCTAAAACATTATTTTCTAAAAGTTTTGAGACAACAAATTGCTACAAAGAGTGCAAAAAGGTAAAGTCAATGCGAGAAGCAAGCAAAATCCCAATGCAGAATCCAAACAGAGTGGTCAAAAAAAAAAACAGTAGAAATGTTCAAAATTCAGTAATTATAAAAACAAAGTAAACACAAAACACAAGAGAACTCACCACCACCAAATGTAGAAGACAATGAACCATATTAGACCAGGGGGTCTCCTCAGTCTTTAGAGGGCTCAAATATGAAGACAGAAGGGTGGCCCTGCCCCTTGGGGAACCACCCACAAAGCACAACATGTGACCAGACATACAAAAATGAAAAATTATAAACATTACATCTCTATTATAATAAAAAAATCATGGGACGAGACGTGACTTTTTGAGAGACTTTTTGGAATGAAGTCTCGTGAGAAGGAGACTTTTAACATGAGATTCGCACCATACTTACAACCATTTTCAAACAAGACCACGGTCATCTCCAGGGGTGTCGAACTCCAGGCCTGGAGGGCCGCAATGACTGCAGGTTTTCATTCCAACCCTTTTCCTTATCACTGACCAGTTTTCATTGCTAATTAATTCATTTTCCCTTCATTTTAATAACCCTGTTTTTAAGGATTCAGTCCTCTGAATTTATTCCTTTCTTCATTAATTGAGAGACAAACAGAAATGAGATGTGAAACAAGCCGACAGATGACCAGCTAAATTGGGATTTCAAACTCCAACCAGTCTCTTAATGAAAAGCTGATTCTTGCTGTTAATAAAACTTGTTATTTAATTCCACAGCTTGCTGCTGCTCTCATTCTGCCACGGCAGACGTTTCTAAAACTGTTGATTTTCTGTTTTTTTTTTTAAGAACATCATCAAAATGTTTTGGTGACCTGAGAGATCAACCTTATTGAGACCTTCGCCTTTCATTATTTTCAGATGTTATGTGCTGAGCACAGGTGAGCTGGTCATGTGGCGGCTTGTTTTGTGTCTCATTATTGTTTGGCTGCTAATTAAGGAAAAAGAGACAACTAAGGGGTCTGAGTCAAGTTAATTAAAACTAAGGCAAAAGAAGTTAATTAGCAGCAAAAACATGTCACAAATGAAGAAGAAGGATAGAATGAAAACCTGCAGCCACTGCGGCCCTCCAGGACCGGAGTTCGACACCTGTGAAGATTGTAACCTCTCAGTCGAGTGAATGCTTTTGGCAGACACACTACCTGCGCTCTCAGCTCTTATAAATTTTATCAGGACAATAATTTTATATGTTCTAGATGACACGTTGTTGTGATGTGAGATTTTACATATAACTTGATGAATATTTTGTACTGTATATCTTTATTTGTGATTTAGACAAAGCAATGTAATTTAGTGTTAACCCCCCTTAGGAATGGGTCTGTTTGAATTTTACGACAGGATTTGGGGGATGCGTGTTTTAAACCAGTTTGGCAAGTGTTTCCTTGCTAAAGTCATTTCTACCCCTGCAAATGGGCTAAGGTGTACTTTAACATATGGTTTGGGGGCAGGTGTTAAGATGTTCTATTTCCCCCATTGGCTGTTTAGAATTGGCTTGTCTCAGAGGCCGTTAAGTACCATGATGTCCTATTTCCTCTAGGGGTTGGACAGAACATCTATAAGTGTATGTGTTTAACCTCACACTCTCTCTCTTACTAACCAACATCTGAAAGAAGCATCTCTCTTGCTAACCTGATGATGAAGACAAGACAATGAAGAGCACAGCTCAGCAGCCATTTTGAACAGACATGTAGCTGAAAGCTAAGCACCAATGATGCCTTAACTAGAGACATTTAAGTAACTAGAAGTCTATGTGCCACCTGAACTACATATCACCATTTATTCAGGTTGTATGGTTGCCAATGTTCAAATGTACTTTGTATTTTGTTATTATTTATGAATATTATCAATAATACATTATTTAAACTGTAACTTAACTTCTGCTTGTCTTTTTACTACATCTAATTGCCTGAGGTTATAAATACAGAAGGGAAGGTGGGGATAAGTTATATACAATAATACCTTATTAACAGTGGTAAGTCTGTGAGATTAGGCATTCTAAGGCTACATATTAATAATACAATTGGGGAAAGTAGAGCAATATATATTACTCTATCAAGACAAAACAATTGGCGTAGTCCGGCAGGATTTTACGGTAACCATTGTTTTGCACCTTGTTAGACAAAACACACGTCAACGACTAAGTGAAGAAGACGGAGCATGGACAATTTGAAAAAGTCGGGTAATTTATTAGAGAGAATGAAACGATATTCACTTACAGGTAGTTATACGTTGTGTTGTCACGATGTAAGTCCAAACACGGAATCAAAATTCAATGCGATCTTGAAGAAAAGTTCATTCCAAATATTGTTTTTACTGAAGTTTTAAAGTAAAAGTGAAAATAATACATATGTAACAATTCCCATGAAAATAACAATCTCTTTAAATTGTATATTCGGTAAACCAAACCTGGGGGTGGGCAAGTGAAGCAAGAAGGGGGCGGAGCCCAATAGTAAATAGTAAATTGTGAATTTCCCCTTGGGGATTAATAAAGTATCTATCTATCTATCTATCTAAATAAATAAATATAATAAACACTAGGGAGCTACGCCCCCTGCTCGCTTTGCTTGGTAACCCCTGGGATGGGCACACTACCTCACAACTGAGCCACATAAATTGCCTCTGTTAGAGAAAGTGATTGTATTTAAAGAGATGGTATACAGAAAAGTATGCGGAGCGCAGGAGGAAGATGGTTTGGTGCTTAGTTATCATAGATAGAAAATCCATTACTTGAGTTTTTCACTACAGCTGCCTATTTTAAACACCAATGAATAATAAGACGTAGTAAAAAGTAAAAGTAAAAAAGTAGAAGTAATAAAGTAAAATGTAATAAAAAGTTAAATTACATTAACGCCTCGTCAAAAACAATACTGTGAATTTCTTTATCCTGTTACTTACATTCTATAAAGGTTGCTCTTTTGTATTTCTGCTCACATATTGTTTGGGATATTTTTCTCTTTTTCGTTTATTGGACAGTTCTCTTTGTTCTCAATTTTTATTATATGCAGCTCTTTTTTTTTGTTCATTTTCTTTTTTCAAAATTCATTATCAGCTCTTGCCACTCTTTATGTATCGTGATCTAAAATTCAACGTTCTTGAATAGATAATTCTGCCTTGCAATTATAACCAATTGCGTTGAAGGGCGAGTTAGCACTGCGAGTGTGGCGGAGAGGTGCGGAGAGAGGATGTGTGCAGTAGGAGTAACGATTGGGCAAGTGGTCTGGAGGGGAGCGGTCAGGGCTCAATAACGTGGACACGGCGGAAAACTTTTTTAAAATAATAAAGAGATATAGAAAATACTTGAAATTAAACAAAAAAGTAATTTAAACAAGTAATCCTCCTTAATAAAAGGATACAGTTGTGCTTAAAAGTTTGTGAACCCTTTAGAATTTTCTATATTTCTGCATAAATATGACCTAAAACATCATTAGATTTTCACTCAAGTCCTAAAAGTAGATAAAGAGAAACCAGTTAAACAAATGAGACAAAAAAATTATACTTGGTCATTTATTTATTAAGGAAAATGATTGAATATTACATATTTGTGAGTGGCAAAAGTATGTGAACTTTTGCTTTCAGTATCTGGTGTGACCCCCCTTTGCATCAATAACTGCAACTAAACATTTCTGGTAACTGTTGATCAGTCCTGCACACCGGCTTGGAGGAATTTTAGCCCATTCCTCCGTACAGAACAGCTTCAGCTCTGGGATGTTGGTGGGTTTCCTCACATTAACTGCTCACTTCAGGTCCTTCCACAACATTTCGATTGGATTAAGGTCAGGACTTTGACTTGGCCATTCCAAAACATTAACTTTATTCTTCTTTAACCATTCTTTGGTAGAACGGCTTGTGTGCTTAGGGTCGTTGTCTTGCTGCATGACCCACCTTCTTTTGAGATTCAGTTCATGGACAGATGTCCTGACATTTTCCTTTAGAATTCTCTGATATAATTCAGAATTCATTGTTCCATCAATGAAGGCAAGCCATCCTGGCCCAGATGCAGCAAAACAGGCCCAAACTATGATACTACCACCACCACGTTTCACAGATGGGATAAGGTTCTTATGCTGGAATACAGTGTTTTCCTTTCTCCAAACATAACGCTTTTCATTTAAACCAAAAAGTTCTATTTTGGTCTCATCCGTCCACAAAACATTCTTCCAATAGCCTTCAGGTTTGTCCAAGTGATCTTTAGCAAACTGCAGACGAGCAGCAATGTTTTTTTTTTGGAGAGCAGTGGCTTTCTCCTTGCAACCCTGCCATGCACACCATTGTTGTTCAGTGTTCTCCTGATGGTGGACTCATGAACATGAACATTAGCCAATGTGAGGGAGGCCTTCAGTTGCTTAGAAGTTACCCTGGGGTCCTTTGTGACCTCGCCGACTATTACACGCCCTGCTCTTGGAGTGATCTTTGTTGGTCGACCACTCCTGGGGAGGGTAACAGTGGTCTTGAATTTCCTCCATTTGTACACAATCTGTCTGACTGTGGATTGGTGGAGTCCAAACTCTTTAGAGATGGTTTTGTAACCTTTTCCAGCCTGATGAGCATCAACAACTCTTTTTGTGAGGTCCTCAGAAATCTCCTTTGTTCGTGCCATGATACACTTCCACAAACATGTGTTGTGAAGAGCAGACTTTGATAGATCCCTGTTCTTTAAATACCACAGGGTGCCCACTCACACCTGATTGTCACCCCATTGATTGAAAACACCGGACTCGAATTTCACCTTCAAACTAACTGCTAATCCTAGAGGTTCACATACTTTTGCCACTCACAAATATGTAATATTCGATAATCTTCCTTAATAAATAAATGACCAAGTATAATACTTTTGTCTCATTTGTTTAACTGGTTTCTCTTTATCTACTTTTAGGACTTGAGTGAAAATCTGATGATGTTTTAGGTCATATTTATGCAGAAATATAGAAAATTCTAAAGGGTTCACAAACTTTCAAGCACAACTGTAAGTGCCTGTGTGTCTGTTTTGGGGGTCTCTCCGGTTGCTGTCACTCTGTCATTCCAAGAGATCACAAACATTTTTAGTAATAAAAAACATTGCATTTGTCATTCCAACAGAAGGTGCCCACAAACATTAACATGGCTTTTACGAATCCCATAACAAGTGGCATATAATAAAGGGTGCGACACTGAGGTCTATGTTCATTACTTAGATTTCAACTTATCTTACAGGAGTAGCACAACTAGTACAGAACATAAATGAGCCGAACCAAGAGAAATCCTGGGCCTGTTATCAGTCCAGACTTCATTAGCATTAGCGTGTCTTCACTGGGATGGGTCTCTGTCTTCCAGAAGTTTAACACAGGACTGAGCTCTGCCCTTTACCACTTTATTGGTGCCCTGGCCCCATGATAATAAACACATGATGCCCCTGCTTGTTATCTTGTGAACAATACATCAGCAAAGATCTTGGTACATTTGTGCGCAAGGAGACTGTAACCTTCTAAAGGTGAAGGCCATTATCTAAAGTACTGCATAGAGGAAAAGGATGAAAGGAGAATAGTAGGAGCTGCAGACATTAGCAAATGTATCGGGGTGGGAGATAAGGGGCTCAAAGGTAAATTAGCTGGTTGGCTTGTGTGAATGCAAACACCCTGAACGTTAACACGCAGGACACATCTATGGAGTTGGCTTCATCCTAATGAAGATCACTGGGCCAAAAGTGATGCCAGCAATGAAGGGAATAGCCCACCCTGGCTTGGACATTTGTGCAGCTACAACATAAAAATGAATAATTAATTGTATTTATAAGAGCGCTTTTCTAACTGCTCAAAGAGCTTTACTTAGACAGTGGGGAGCCACTTCAACTACCACCAGTGTGTAGCATCCATCTGGGCATGGCAGCCATTGTTGCGCCAGTCTGCTCACCACACATTAGCCGTTAAGCAGTGAAGGGGCAAGAGAGACAGATAGCAAGTTAGACGCAGGGGATAATTAGGGGGCCAAAATGACCCCGGGACTTTGAGAAACACCCCACTCTTTCTCAAAACTGCCCAGGCGACCAGAGAGAATCAGCACCTCAGTTTTAAATCTCATCCAAATGATATCAGACATTTTTAAAGCACAGAGTCCCCAATTACCCCTCACATGAGTCGAGTTAAATGTTTAACTCTGTCATTAATGTCAGAGCTGTCATGTGTTTGGTCCTACCCACCGGGTCAAACCTTCTCCAGTGTGGCCGTCAGTGCACCGGGGCATTGAGATCCACACATGTAGACCACAGTGTTAGCGCCCCCATAAGAAAAGCTTTTCCTAGATGGTCTCCCACAGGTCCAGACAGGTGGAGGACCTGTTCTGAAGCGCCAGAACCATGATATGCATACACCATCCTGCACTCTGGGACCACCAGTAGGTTTTGTGGGTGCTTTAAAGATCATATGGGGTGCAGCCACCTGAATTCATGCACGCACGTGGAAAACACGCATGTTGAAACATAAGCCATGTCAGGTTTGTGTGACGTTAGGGAACATTTTCAGTACATAAAGAAGTGAAATTCAGAATGGATGTCCTTACGTGTCGGGGGGTGGGGGAACCTAAAGGGCTTGAATGAGGGTAATTCCATGCCGGACCACGGGGTGGCAGAGTGCACTGATCCTTTCTCTTTTTCCTCTGCAGACCAACTATGGCAGGGGTCCCCAACCCCTGGTCTGACAGCCGGGCCGCGAGAGAACTGCCGGCAATGGAGAATCACTCAGACTTTTCAGAACGCGTGGCGGGACGGGGCTTTGCAGCGGCGCAGAGAGACTGAGGTGAGAGAGGATCACAACAAAGTATTTTGATGGTCCGGACAGTTTCCTCATATGACACGAGTCTATAGAAATCTCGTTACTACGAAGTACATTCGGCAGATACTTTCATTATAACGAAGTGACTTTGAAATGCTTGAATGAATCATCCGCAGAGCAGTTAGACCTGTGGTCAGCAGCTCAGAATTTGGGTGACCAGATGTTCTCCAAAAGGAGGACATGTCCTCTTTTTTAACATGGTTTCCTCGGTATCCTTCAAAAGGGTGACCTCAATTGGGCGCGGCGAATAAAGGCGCACGTAAATAAAGGCGAGCTTCAAAAGGGCCACCTCAATTGAGTGCGGCGAATAATGGCGTTCGTAGATAATAATAGATAGATAATAATAAAATATCTATGTGGCATTGCACATAGTTGCGTTTGCCTTTATTCGCCACGCCCAATTGAGGTCGCCCTTTTGAAGCTCGCCTTTTTGTGCGTGCCCTTATTGAATAGAACCGTCCTCCAGGCATTCCAAAAATTCGTTAAGATGTCTTCCTTTCACAGAATCACGAACAGAGTTGACCATTTTTGACTAATTACATATGATATATACCAAGAATGAGCAGCTTAAAGTGTGCGCGTTTTTCTTCGCTATACCAAGGCACAACGCCAACGTCGAACAAGCGTTCTCGCTCATCACCTCTCAGTGGACAAAGGAGAGAAACAGGCTCTCAATCCAGTCAGTCCGGGGAATAATTCTGACAGAGTACGACTTCAAGAACACATTGTGTCAAGAATTCTACACCTACGTTGCTGGAAACAATGACCTCTTGCGGAAAGTTGGATCATCTGAGAAGTATGACATAACATAGGCGTAAACATACGTTTTTTTTTTTCTAAAGACATTGTTTAGTTTATGTTTATTATCTAATGATAATATTCAAGTTTCAGTTTCTTAGGTTGCTCACTAAATTGTAACCACTATATGTCACATATGGTAACCGTGGAGTTGGAAAATATATTTGGTAATTTTTGTCCTCCTTTTTGACTGTCGGTGTCCCCCTTTATAGCCAAACCCATCTGGTCAACCTAGCTCAGATGTGCACGTTTGCACAATGATCCCCAAACAGAAACACTGTAAAAAAAAAAATTCTTTCTTCGAACTTTCCTCATACTGTTTTACTTTTTGTTGCTGTTTTTGTTTTCTGTGGTTTTCAGTGATACCTTTTGCTTATTGTTTTTCAACATCGTTGTGAATTTCCCCGTGGGATCAATAAATTACAGTGGAACCTCGGTTTGCGAGCATAATTCGTTCCGGAAACGTGCTCGTAGTCCAAAGCACTCATATATCAAAGTGAATTTCCCCATAAGAAATAATGGAAACTCAGATGATTTGTTCCACAACCCAAAACTATTCATATAAAAATGATTAATACAAAATATAAAGTAAAATACATAAAACAAATTAACTTGCACTTTACCTTTGAAAAGAATCATGGCTGGTGTGAGTGAGTTTCTAAACTCTTGTGGGATTGCACCCAACGGGACGACACGCGGAAGAGCGTCCCAAAGCAATCACAGTCTCCCAGCGCTGCAGCAGTTCGCCGTAAAAGCGAATCCGAAAAGATCGCAGACATGCTATAAGCGCCTGCCGTCAATGGGAGATACAAGGAACAAGGAACATTATAAATGTGCAGGGCCCTGCCTGACTACTGTGTCTGTGTATAAATAACCGCACTGTTGCTGTTTCAAGCTGAATAAAGCTGGTGTTGCTAAAGTACTGAGACTCAGCTTCTTGTTTTAGGGTGCAAGACGGGGACTCGCACGTCACAGCACACACGCGCGCGCGAGCACACGCACACACGAGCGCGCGCGAGCACACGCACACACGAGCGCGCGCGAGCACACGCACACACACACACACGCGCGCGCACATACAGTCACAATGCTAATACTGTAGTAAACACTATATGCTCGTACGGATGTTGACTATATGAGTGAGGCACGCCGACTCAGACGGAGAATAGGAGATGATTTCCCACAATCCCGCAGCGAGAGAGAGAGAAGAACCATCAGCTCAGTTGTGATCACATGACGCTCAGCAGACAAACTACTCGTACTGCAAGACCTCGCTCGTTTATCAAGTGAAAATTTATTAAAAATTTTTGCTCGTCTTGCAAAACACTTGTAAACCAAGTTACTCGCAAACCGAGGTTCCACTCTATCTATCTATCTATCTATCTATCTATCTATCTATCTATCTATCTATCTATCTATCTATCTATCTGAAAAACATCCATTGGAATTTAACTCAATAGCCAGGTTTCCATCCAAGGAGTTTTTGCGAAAAAATATTTAGCGCTTCAATTTTTTTACCGATATAGCTGATGGAAATGCTAATTATCGATAAAATGTTGTACATGTCGACATAATATTTTTCCGTTTAACTTTAGCGCATAAATTCCACATCGATACTTCAGATGTCGCAAAAACTACATTGGAAACAGTTTTTGTCGCAAAAAAGGGCTTTAACGCAAATAAATGTGTCACATTTTCATCACGTGCAATCAAAACGAGAATGGCGGAGCGGTTCGCATGGTCTGATGAAGAGAGTTTTTTTTTTTGATTAAACGTCGTTATTTTGTATTAATTCAAATTTCAGTTTTAATTAAAAACCTTAAGGGAAGCAGGTTAATTCAGTTGTTATCGCACTGTGAAGGGATGTTGAAAGGTAGGCTCACCTGTACAGATCCGATGCTGCAAACACAGCTGCATCATACTGGCACTTCCAGGAGTGCCAACGCAAATGTCTCGTATCATGCACCTGTCATCAACAAGGGCCTGGAGAACAATAGATGGCCACCCTTTGCGATTAATGTAATCGCGGTAGCCTTCCGTCGGGGGAAGAATAGGCACAAGCGTGCCATCCAGCGCACCGTAAATCTGTGGCACAAGATGCACCAAGGAATTGCGGTATGCAATTTCATTGGCCTCTGCTACAGTCGGAAGTCTGATATAACGGCGCATTAATTTTTCTTTAATAGCGGTGCACACAGCATATACACATCGATGGACGGTAGTTTTACTAACCCCGAAAGTTTCTCCAACTACTCTATACTCGGCGCAGGTTGCCAGCTTGTAAAGGGCGATGGCAATCCGCTTTTGGGTTGGAACCGGTGGTCGTTGGCAACCTGTGATGGGCGCAACATCAGGACTGATGAATCCACACAACATCTCAAACGTCGGCCGTGTCATTATAAAATGTTGCAGCCAGAGATTTTCTGTGAAGTGTCTCTCCACCACCTCCTCCCAGAAGGTCTTATTCCATCGTCTCTCCCATACCCGTGGGTTTCGTCGCACTGGGGTACTTTCTTCGAGCTCTAGGGCTATCAGACAAGCAACTGCTTCATTCTGCTGTCGTCTTCGGATATTATGTACAATTCCAATTATTTGTGAAACTGAAATAACAGTAAGCTGGCAAATTTCAAAAAACTGTCTGAATAATCTCTCCATTTCTTTGTTTCTTTGTTTAGTGGAGGGGGTGTAACGTGGAAAACAAAAGGTAGATAATTTGCGACATACACAAAATTATGTATGGAAACGGCTCAAGGGCAGATTTTTTTCGCGATACAACAAAAGTTATGCGACAGTTCGTTTTGGGGGGGGGATGACGTCATCACGCACACCATTTTATCGATAAAAAGCCAGTTGGATGGAAACAGGCTGGAGACAGCAAATTTCGCATATTTTTTTTACGTATATTCTGTTTGTCGATAACAAAACGTTGCAAAAAACTGGATGGAAACTTAGCTATTGTCACCCTCCTATAGAAACGGCAGACACGAAAAAACGATAACAGTGTTAATGTTTGTGATGTGCAATCTGTTGGAATGACAAATGCAATGCATATATCTTTGTTATATGCAAAAAAAGAAGAAAAATCTCGGGTTGCAAACATATGCGAACTGCTTAATAACTTAATAATAATAGAAATGTAATGTAAATTGTGTATAAAACTGCCCTACGAACCTGCCCTGAATCCTCAGAATCCTGCTCCCCAAAAACGGTCCCTGGAAAAATTTGCTTCTAATAAAGTGGTCCTTGCTGTCAAAAAGGTTGGGGACCACTGAACTACGGGACACTTCTGCCGCTTCCTGTCCCGATGGCGTCGTTTCCCCAAAAACAGCCATTATGTCTGTTGCAAGTCAGTTCTGTCTTGGACTCAAGTCTGTAAAGTCCTATCACTCTTTTATTTTTTCCATGACCAATTTTCAAGTATACGGGGTGGCTACCCCAAACCTGTTTTGTGGAGTCTTTTGTATCATTTACAATACAATACAGTACAATTTATTTTTTATACAACCCAAAATCACACAAGGAGTGCCGCGATGGGCTTTAACAGGCCTTGCCTTTTGACAGCCCCCCAGCCTTGACTCTCTAAGAAGACAAAACTCCCAAAAAAACCCTTGTAGGGGGAAAATAAATGGAAGAAACCTTGGGAAAGGCAGTTCAAAGAGAGACCCCTTTTCCAGGTAGGTTGGGCGTGCAGTGGGTGTCAATACAAATATTATTATTAATAAATCAAATAAGAGAACACAAGTGATCATCAAACACCAAGTGGTGGAACGTTTCCTTCACTATTGGTGAGCAGTTGAGCTCTCTATGGCAGGACTGAAGGAATCTAACAGAACAGCTCTCTTCATCCATTGGTTCATTTGCATAACATATTCAAATGTATTTTAATATGGACCAATCATGGAGCAGATCATTTTTAGGTCTTTTCAATCACAGACCTACTGTATGAGTGTCTCGTACTATATATAATCTGAAGGCCCCATAATAGAGATGTCTTGTGTAAATATCTGGTTCATATAATAAGACTTCTTAAATGTCATTTAGCATCAGAGCACACCGTAATAAGTTCAAATCTTAGATGATTTCAGGGTGTACTTTGATGCTCTGCTACAGATGAAGTCGGAAGTCCTACTTTAACAGGCAGGCCCCTTTCTCTGTTCCAGTGACCAGCCCTTTGTGACACTCGCGTGGACCACTTGATTCTCTGCCTTTCACTCAGGTTGTGGAAATCCACTCTTCTTCATTTAAACTTCCTTGACTGATCTGCAGAACAGATTAACACGACATCTTTCTCAAGCGCTGAAAAATGGATCTCTGCGGCGAGATTGGATTGGAGTCGGGGGGCCAGTGATTGGCACTGTTTCCTCCACCTCTGCTCTCATTCTTCAATTTGGGGGGGATTGGGATGAGAATGGAGCATTGAGGGTTAGGGTGGTCTTTGAACCATTTACTGTTCCTTATGCAGTATTTAGCAAAATAGCTTCACACGTTCTTTTTCCTTCTCGTCTCCAGCATTTATTTCAATAACGTTTTCATTACATTTTGAACTAAGCGACCACCGCTCTGAGTTAAAAATGAGATTATTACCACAAAACAGTTAGAATTTGCTTTGCAGATTTTTGAAACTGGCAAAGTCTATACAGTAGTGAAATATGGACAGTTACGTCCTCTAGAACATTCCTTAATTTTGAAGTTAGACAGTTTAACTAAATACGTACGCATAGAGTATCTGTTGCCCAAATTCACCATTAAAGTTTCTAAATTCAAGCAAAGGTATGCATTGTTCAGTTACAAAACAGTAAAAGATGTGCTGGCATGAGGCCTCACTGCACTGTAAAAACTTACAGCTTATACTTCTTGCCTGGAGAGAAAGATGATGCCAGGCTTTCTTAAACATTAGTGGCATTGCATCAGAGAGCAGCGCAATTCGAGCTTTAATAATGAGAGCCTAATTTATGTGTGCTGGGCACCAACTGCGGAGAAGCAACTCACAAACTGGCAAAATGCAGCCAAACGTTAGGAAAAAATGGAAACCATGCTGACAAGGGTGGGCCTCATCTATTAGCAATCCAAAAAGTGTGTGCGGTGGGGTACGTCAACAAACGAAAATGAAAATACTGTTAAAATTACAAAACAGCCTGAGATGTGGAGAGACAAGAGAGTGCTGAATGCTTCAGTAAAAATGCTGTAATGGGAGAAGCTGACCTGCTCTGGAGCTTCTGCCGTTGAGTGTAAGATTGGTTTGGGGGGCATCGCTTCATGTTTATGATGTGCTAGGTGAGCCACAGGACAGTCTGAGACGTTACAGTACATTATGAAAAAGAGTTATCGATAATAATAATAGGTGGTACGGTGGCGCAGTGGGTAGCGCTGCTGCCTCGCAGTTAGGAGTCCTGGGTTCGCTTCCCGGGTCCCCCCTGCGTGGAGTTTGCATGTTCTCCCCGTGTCTGTGTGGGTTTCCTCCCACAGTCTAAACACATGCAGGTTAGGTGCATTGGCGATTCTAAATTGTCCCTATTGTGTGCTTGGTGTGTGTGTGTGTGTGTGTGTGTGTGTGTGCCCTGCGGTGAGCGGGCTCCCTGCCCAGGGTTTTTTCCTGCCTTGTGCCCTGTGCTGGCTGGGATTGGCTCTGGCAGACCCCCGTGACCCTGTGTTAGGATATAGCAGGTTGGAGAATGGCTGACTGAATAATAATAACAATAAACTTAGAAAGTATTTTAGGAAATAACTGTAAAGCTACCAACACAACTTGTATCCATGAAGTGCTAAGCTATTAGCTAAGATATTACTATTCAATGAGTATTAGTCATGTTCTTGTAAGTAGTTTCTGCTGCCTTGTTAATGTGTTTATTGAACTGTAAAGTGTCCTTGAGTGTATGAAAAGCGCTACATAAATAAAACATATTATTATTATTATTATTATTATTATTATTATTATTAGCATAGTGTGTCAAGTAAAGATATGTTTTATAAAATTAATTGGATGTGACAGTCACTTCATCCAGAGAAGGTTCCTGCTTTGTGTCTGATGCTGCTGGAAAAGACCGCAGCTCCTCACACCCTGAGCTGAGTAAGAACCGAACCTGGATGGATGGATGGATGGATGGAACAACTTTCACTGGTTTTTAAATTTAAACTTTTTTTTTTACTACTATACTTGGCAGCATTAAATAATTTCAGATATTAATCATTATTTTTTTTTTTTACAAAAACATACAAATCCCTAGCAATAAGGACGTCTTCCTTTATGAAACGTACGCAAACAATGACACTTTACAAAGGTCAGCTGAAGCGTGATCCGTAGTGACTGGTGTTAGCTGACAAGTCACAGCATTTAATTTGAGATGTTTGTGTTTTGCATGTGCTTCTTTTACATATAAAATAATCAGTTGTACATTTTACTTGCTTCAACAATAATACAAACTTTATTATTATTATTATTATTATCCATCCATCCATCCATTTTCCAACCCGCTATATCCTAACTACAGGGTCACGGGGGTCTGCTGGAGCCAATCCCAGCCAACACAGGGCACAAGGCAGGAGCCAATCCCGGGCAGGGTGCCAACCCACCGCAGATTATTATTATTATTATTATTATTATTATTATTATTATTATTATCCATCCATCCAAGCCGCTATATCCTAACTACAGGGTCACGAGGTCTGCTGGAGCCAATCCCAGCCAACACAGGGCACAAGGCAGGAGCCAATCCCGGGCAGGGTGCCAACCCACCGCAGATTATTATTATTATTATTATTATTATTATTATTATTATTATCCATCCATCCAAGCCGCTATATCCTAACTACAGGGTCACGAGGTCTGCTGGAGCCAATCCCAGCCAACACAGGGCACAAGGCAGGAGCCAATCCCGGGCAGGGTGCCAACCCACCGCAGATTATTATTATTATTATTATTATTATTATTATTATCCATCCATCCAAGCTGCTATATCCTAACTACAGGGTCACGAGGTCTGCTGGAGCCAATCCCAGCCAACACAGGGCACAAGGCAGGAGCCAATCCCGGGCAGGGTGCCAACCCACCACAGATTATTATTATTATTATTATTATTATTATTATCCATCCATCCAAGCCGCTATATCCTAACTACAGGGTCACGAGGTCTGCTGGAGCCAATCCAGCCAACACAGGGCACAAGGCAGGAGCCAATCCCGGGCAGGGTGCCAACCCACCGCAGATTATTATTATTATTATTATTATTATTATTATTATTATTATTATTATTATCCATCCATCCAAGCCGCTATATCCTAACTACAGGGTCACGAGGTCTGCTGGAGCCAATCCCAGCCAACACAGGGCGCAAGGCAGGAAACAAACCCTGACACGGGGAGAACATGCGAACTCCATGCAGGGAGGACCCAGGAAGTGAACCCAGGTCTCCTTACAGCGAGGCAGCACTACCACTGCGCCACCGTGCCAACCATTATTATTATTATTATTATTATGATTATTGTTATTATTATCATCATCCAGCTAGCTTCATAGAATCTTACTCTTAAACGTAACAGTCCCATACTGGCACTTTACTGGGCTCTCTGGTTCTTTGTAAGACTCATTGCATCATAAAGAACCTTTTGATTCTGTGATGGGTTCTTTGCATATGACATTAAGCTTTGAAAAGCTTCCTAATATTTGGGTAAAACAGAAATCTTTAAGGTATAGTCGGCAGGATACTAGCAAATCAAAAATAACCTGAACTTAGCCTGTGTAACCATACGCAGCATGAGACCTTTTAAAATCAGCTATTTCACAAATCTCTGTGGTTAAGGATCGGAGTATACAAAGTTTCTTTCTGGAATCTTCATATGGATGGGTGGTTGTTTTGGGAACCAAAATTGCTTCCCTTATGGCATCACTCGGAAGGACCACTTTGGCACCTTTATTTTAAGGTCCATACTATGACAAAGAACCTGACAAAGAAACTAATGTAATTTTTCGAACGTATTATCTCTGAAGTCCCAACACACTTAATGTGAAGAACCGCAACACTGCAAGAGACTGATTGTGAAGTAACTCATAAAACTTTCATCAGTTACAGCACTATGACATCATATCAAGATGGCTCTGAAATGTTACTACCAAAATAAGCAAAATGAATCCATTCTTTGGTGCAACATGTTAATATGATGCCCCTTAATTAACATTCTTAAAATTCTGAGAGTTTTTTTTTTTTGTTGTTGTTCCTGAACAAGATTCCATTATTGATAAATTTGAAAGACAGAGCAATTCTGGGGCAACCCTAACGACCACTTATAAAACCGTGCAAAGACATTACAGATATTTATTACATTTACATTTACTTATTTGCCTGACGCCCTTATCCAAGCTGACGTACATTTTGAGATGCACCCTGATGCATTTCTTTTGCTTCGTTTTTTTCCAGTTGGAGCCCAGGCAGGTGAAGTGACTTACTCAGGGTCACACATATTGTCAGTAATAGTGAAATCTGAACACATAACTTTAGGTTTTGAAGTCCACAGCCTTAACCACATGTAAACGTAATTGAAAATAGTTTAGATATACGACTATCTGATTTACGAGGCTGATTTTTCCAACACAAAGTAACTGGGGGCGATAACAAAATCCGGATTTGCCTTCCCGTAAAGCCACTGTCCGTTTCGCTCGTTCTCCTTTTGTCTGCGAGGTGTTCATCTTATTCCCTTTTTCCCCACATCCTGAACATCTGCATATTGTGCGGACTGCTTAGTAAATTAGGAGTGAGCCTTCCTTGGCGCCTGGTGTTTCCCGCACGGGATTTGCCTGCCCTGTCTCTGCTTTTGAATCAGAAAACTCAGGGATGGGTTTTATCGGTTTAATACTCTCCGTCTTGTCATTAACTAAAAAATACCATCGAAATCACAGCCTCATTCGTGTATCCATTATCAGGCCCACTTAATCCAGTCCAAGGTCGAGGGAGTCGCAGTCTACTGAAGTAGAAGCAGGCGAGGCAGGAACTAACCCTGGACGAGATGCCCGGTCATTAAAGCGCATGCTCGCTAGCACACTCACTCATGCAGGGAATGTTTAAGGCTACCCTTCCTTTTGAGTACAATGAATACAGTTGTACTAATACAATATTACATTGAAACTTATACCTAATCGAGTTGGAACGAGGGACGAAACTACATGCGATATCTACACGCTCAAGCGCACACGTAATATACCGTAATGGTGGGGAAACACTTGAAGACCCTCCCAAGTGCGCACCGCCTGTTTAATGTCGCGCGGTCGCTTTCTCAGTGTTGCGTAATGTGCGATACAATGTAGGGGTTTAACTTGTTTTCTTAATAAGTAACAAACGTATGACGTGTGAATGTGCACACTCAGTTGTACATTATAGTTTGTATTCCTTTCATATGTACTCTTCATTATTATACAGTATGTAATAACCCGGCACCCTTGCTTTGGAGCATTAAGCGGGTTTTGTTAAAGGACGGACGGTTAGCGCGTCAAGCTGCAGTTCTTGTCCAGGGTGCTGAAATGGTCGGACTTGCCATATCCTAGCCCAGAAGTAGAAACCTGTTAGGATTTCCGTTTAATTTTCGAATCGACTTCATCTAATACAATGTGGCGCGGTAATTATGAACTATGACGTGACATTCAATTTTTAGTAACACTGATTTATATAATAATAAAATGTGACGAACTGCCTCTACCTGCTTTACAGTTTAGACACTGCAGTCGTAAGATGGAATAGCTTATATTTTCCACGCGTGTTGTGTCTGAAGTATTTATGTCTTTTCTGCACTTATTTCATGATTGTGAGATGTTCCTCGACGACAAGCACTTCTTAGACATATTTACAGAGTATTTTGAGTTTTGCTTTTGTACCGTTCATTCTTATTTACATGCACGTGCTTATAGAATTTGACCCTCCCCTTTCTAAAACGTGAGCGTTAAACAAGTGACTGTCTACCAAATTTTTACTGATTTTTTTTTTCTGCATGTCTTTCCTTTCTTTTTATTTAATTTACTGAAATGGTAACTACTGGAAAAGCTGCTTTTGGCAACGCAAGCATTTTTGAGGGAAATTGAGAGAGGGTGCAAAATCGTGAAACTAGAAAGAAAGAAAGAAAGAAAGAAAAAGAAAGATAGATAGATAGATAGATAGATAGATAGATAGATAGATAGATAGATAGATAGATAGATAGATAGATAGATAGATAGATAGATAGATAGATAGATTTTCGTCTCCTTTAATACTTAAAAATGTCAGCCACTTCATACCTCCTTTTTTCAAAACCAAGCATTAAAACAAATTTTATTTGTAAATACCGTGTATATACACTCCTGTACTAATTGTTCTGATGACCTGTGCAGCGCCAGGTTGAGTATTCCTGTATTTTATGACTGAATGAGCGGATTATCCAATTGGCTTTAAACTTGAAATATTCTATTAAATGCCTCAACTTAGTTTTTCCGTTAGTTTCGCAAAAGCGTGTGGACCTCGACATTCACAGAGTTTACGACTTCTTCGCTTTCTCCGACTTGCCAATTTAAACCTTGAACCAATATTTTCCACAAGCCCAGATATAATCAAGGCACTTACCTGCACGATACGGTGACCTCAATTTTAGTAGCAGGAACTGTAGAGTGAAGAGGGTCGAATTCCCCTATAGACGCCATTCTCCGCCTGTGATTCTTTAGGATATTCCCACACTTTGAAAATGTATTCTTTTTCAAACAAAGTGCAATGCCCTTCTAAAGAAGCCACCCCTCTGTTTACAGAACAGTCGCTACTACGCGCCACGGTACAGCAGACAGGAGCCTCCTTGACTTCATTTAAGAGCACAAAACTCCGTTTTTTTTCCTTCCATATGACAGCCAGAAAGATGTGAAGTCGGCACCGGGCTTTGACTCCGATCGGCGGCTCTCTCGCCTCCTTTCGCTTTTTCTTTTCCTTTCTAGACCATCTGCAGGTGGCAGCAGTGACTGTAGAAAATAAACATACACGCGAAAGAGGTGTTTTGGTTCATTTCCCTTCCTTTAGATCCTCATACATAGTCTGAAAAACATACCGAGAACGAGTTTTAATTAATGTAACAAAATGCGTCAAAAATAAATAAATAAATAAAACAGACGTTTTGCTTATGCATTATTTAAAGTATTTAACAGAAAAAATGACTTGATCTTTTATAGTAGCATAGTAGTGAAGTAAAATATAGTGTGCATATTTTCAGTATGCATATTTTATTTTAAAGGTGGGCACAGGTGGACTGTCTTCCCAGCAGGGATTAATGGATTAATTGCAGCCTCTTGCCATTCCACGAGGATGGACAGCCTGAATGGTTCGGCATCCCAGATGGTTGTTCTTCCCTTTCCCGGTCAGGAGGCTAATAAATTAAAACATCTAATATAGTGAGCTCAAGACTTCTGCACCCTGGTTTAAAAGTTAAGGAAGCTGATTATATGTATGTATGTATGTATGTATGTATGTATGTATGTATGTATGTATGTATGTATGTATGTATGTATGTTTTGACATTAATCTTCCACTAAATTCTAATAGGAGATTGAAGGGAACCTTAATGAAACAGTAACTGCAAAAATGAATACCTTTTAAAACTTGTTTCATTGACAAGATCATTTAGCATCCAGTGTTATGGTATTAACTAGGTGTTCTACCTGGCTTTATCCATAAAAGTGATAAAGTGTATGTTGCACACATACAATTGAAAAAAAATATAGATAGATAGATAGATAGATAGATAGATAGATAGATAGATAGATAGATAGATAGATAGATAGATAGATAGATAGATAGATAGATAGATAGATAGATGTAAATGCTTATGACCTCCTCACTGTGGCAGAATGACAGACGTGTATTTTTAGTATTACTTTCAATCATATGCTTCTGAGTTTATTAAGCCCTTGCAAACTTTTATTGTGAAATTAACTGTAAGACTTGGAGAAATACTGTAGCAAAGGACAGTTAGTTGAACAGGAATGGTAATGATCTCAATAGTTCAGTAATAACAGTGAAATGTTTTAGGGTGTGTAGCACACAGCTCAGTTTCTGCAGGGAGACATATATGTGAGTGTTAAGCAGCACAGCAGCCCTCCTAATCCCTAAGCAGCACTCCTAGCAGATCCCACCTCACTCCCACCATCTTAAATACTTTTGTTACTCCATCTCAAGCACAGATCTCATCACAGATGGGTCTTCTGCTCATTTATTATTTGACCTATACACAAAAACTGAGTATGGCCTTTATTTATATTTTCATCATAAAATGAACATTTAGAAAACAGAGAAAGGATTTTTGATACAGTCCACCATTAAAGAGGCATTGAGCAGCAAACATAAAAATCTGCTTTATCAGCATTTACACATTCTCAGTAATTATTGTGGTCAGCATAAGAACCTAGAATTAATGTTGCTTTATTTTACAATGATTTCTGATTCTTTAAAAGCAAAACATACATTGATACATTGAGTTGTTCTGGAGATATTGAGGTTAAAAGACACATAAGTCCAGAAAAAATGGCAACTTACAGATATTTACATGTAGAATATTTAACACTTTCTTAGCCTAAATTCAAAATTATGTTAAGTTTTGTAGAAATAGTGGTTTACAAAGTATGTTCAAACAGACAGAAATTCCATTTTATATATATATATATATATATATATATATATATATATATATATATATATATATATATATATATATATATATATATATATATATATATTCATGGCATACGTAGTCTGAATCACAATCTGATTGTATGGGTGGTTACCTACCTAATATTATTTGACAGTAAAACTATTTTCAAACATATTATATATATATATATATATATATATATATATATATATATATATATAGTGTCAATAAATATATAGAACAGTAAGAATAATAGTAAAAATAAGATTAAGATATAATAAAGGACACAGAGAGATTCAAAATAAATGATGTGCCATCCTTTCCAAGCAATTTCAATATGGCGCACTACTGCTGTGCTGCTGCCACCTTGTGGATATGTAGTGCTATTAATTTAGTATTATTTCAGCTGATAGTGGTAATTACTGTTGATCAGCGAATTTTGCCAAAGTGTTATTCACCTCAAATTTGCTGCATTCGCCCTTGTTCATAAAAGCACTTACTGATAATTTGACCAGTCATAGAGAACTTTTTTTCCCCAGTCCCCCATAATGCTTTGCAAGGTCAGTATGACATCCCCAGAGCTGTAACAGCCAACATTGGGTGGGACCACCGGGTATTTATTAGTTAGTGGTAGAACAGATAAGTAAATAATGCAGGTGATTTTTGCAAACACTTCAGAAATTTCTACGAACATGAGGCAAAGCAAACACAGTGGAGATTCACTCATCACTAGTGATACCTTTAAGTCAAATCAAAATCAAATTTTATTTGTCACATATGATTATATACGCCACGGGGGTCTGCTGGTGCCAATCCCAGCCAACACAGGGCACAAGGCAGGAACAAACCCCGAGCAGGGTGCCAGCCCACCGCAGGGCACACATACACACACCAAGGACATCAGGATTGCCTATGCACCTAACCTGCATGTCTTTGGACTGTGGGAAGAAACCCACGCAGACATGGGGAGAACATGCAAACTCCATATAGGAAGGACCCAGGAAGCGAACCCAGGTCTCCTTATTGCCGCCCGTTTTTATTTTGTTTTCTAGATATTTATAAATTGAAAATATGAAATTTTATTAGCCAACATTCAAAGTTTCAGTATACAGGAAATCTCTGGAAAGTTTTGTAGAAACTGTAGCTGTGGTGGTCTTCATGTGATGCTCTAATAGACAGACAGAAATTCAATTTAATATATATAGATTACATTCTTAAGTTCATTTCGATTTATTCTTAGATAACAGTCCTCTCAGGAAATGGATTCAGAGTGCTTAGATAAATGTACAGATATACAGCCATAATACTATATAACATTCTCAAAGTCTCTTAATCTAGTTGAAGGTCCCTGGGGGCCGGACCCTCTCCTGCTCACATCAGGGGCATGGCAGCGACCAGCCCTGGAGTGGATGTCATTTTGTCACTGGATCGAATCCTGTAAAGAAAGACGTAGGGAAACTTTAGAACCATCATGTAATTTTATACGCACATCTTGAAGCTGTTGATGGAAAACCAGAGCATCAAGAAAAAAAACCCCATGCAGGCGTAGGAGAATGGAGAAACTCCACACAGGTAGTGACCAGGAGTAGGAATCAAACTACACCCCACATACATATAAGGCCAAGCCATGGGAGATTTCCAATCATCTGTTACTGAACCCTGCTTTTATAACACTGAATTATGGAGAGTGATATGGAATCAGATCTAATTAAATATACTACTGCAAGAGTAAAGCAAAAAAGTAGTGCGTGTACTCTGTATCATCTGCTCTGAAAGGTGAAATTAAGAATATAACATTTAACTAGGCATTTGCAAATTTTAGGGATGTAACCTGTGATCAACTACCACTTTTATGGAGACCAACTGAAAGAGGGCAATGGGGGCCATGTTTACGTATGTACGGTAAGTAATAGATTTGTTTCCTCGCTATAGTTAGGAGGTAGCCAACCTATAATAATAATAATAATTCTTAACATTTACAGTGCATCTGGAAAGTATTCACAGCGCATCACTTTTTCCACATTTTGTTATGTTACAGCCTTATTCCAAAATGGATTAAATTCATTTCTTTCCTCAGAATTCTACACACAACACCCCATAATGACAACGTGAAAAAAGTTTACTTGAGATTTCTGCAAATTTATTAAAAATAAAAAAATTGAGAAAGCACATGTCCATAAGTATTCACAGCCTTTGCCATGAAGCTCAAAATTGAGCTCAGGTGCATCCTGTTTCCCCTGATCATCCTTGAGATGTTTCTGCAGTTTAATTGGAGTCCACCTGTGGTAAATTCAGTTGATTGGACATGATTTGGAAAGGCACACACCTGTCTATATAAGGTCCCACAGTTGACAGTTCATGTCAGAGCACAAACCAAGCATGAAGTCAAAGGAATTGTCTGTAGACCTCCGAGACAGGATTGTCTCAAGGCACAAATCTGGGGAAGATTACAGAAAAAATTCTGCTGCTTTGAAGGTCCCAATGAGCACAGTGGCCTCCATCATCCATAAGTGGAAGAAGTTCGAAACCACCAGGACTCTTCCTAGAGCTGACCGGCCATCTAAAGTGAGTGATCAGGGGAGAAGGGCCTTAGTCAGGGAGGTGACCAAGAACCCGATGGTCACTCTGTCAGAGCTCCAGAGGTCCTCTGTGGAGAGAGGAGAACCTTCCAGAAGGACAACCATCTCTGCAGCAATCCACCAATCAGGCCTGTATGGTAGAGTGGCCAGACGGAAGCCACTCCTTAGTAAAAGGCACATGGCAGCCCGCTTGCAGTTTGCCAAAAGGCACCTGAAGGACTCTCAGACCATGAGAAAGAAAATTCTCTGGTCTGATGAGACAAAGATTGAACTCTTTGGCGTGAATGCCAGGCGTCACGTTTGGAGGAAACCAGGCACCATCCCTACAGTGAAGCATGGTGGTGGTAGCATCATGCTGTGGGGATGTTTTTCAGCGGCAGGGACTGGGAGACTAGTCAGGATAAAGGGAAAGATGACTGCAGCAATGTACAGAGACATCCTGGATGATAACCTGCTCCAGAGCGCTCTTGACCTCAGACTGGGGCGACGGTTCATCTTTCAGCAGGACAACGACCCTAAGCACACAGCCAAGATATCAAAGGAGTGGCTTCAGGACGACTCTGTGAATGTCCTTGAGTGGCCCAGCCAGAGCCCAGACTTGAATCCGATTGAACATCTCTGGAGAGATCTTAAAATGGCTGTGCACCGACGCTTCCCATCCAACCTGATGGAGCTTGAGAGGTGCTGCAAAGAGGAATGGGCGAAACTGGCCGAGGATAGGTGTGCCAAGCTTGTGGCATCATATTCAACAAGACTTGAGGCTGTAATTGCTGCCAAAGGTGCATCGACAAAGTATTGAGCAAAGGCTGTGAATACTTATGTACATGGGATTTCTCAGTTTTTTTATTTGTAATAAATTTGCAAAAAATCTGAAGTAAACTTTTTTCACGTTGTCATTATGGGGTGTTGTGTGTAGAATTCTGAGGAAAAAAATGAATTTAATCCATTTTGGAATAAGGCTGTAACATAACAAAATGTGGAAAAAGTGATACGCTGTGAATACTTTCTGGATGCTCTGTATGTGGAGCTTTTTCTCACTAATCGAAGTGCTTTACATAGTGAATGAGGAGACACTTCAACTAACCCTAATGTGCAGCATCCACTTTTTTGCACCAGTTGTTGTTAAGTGGTGAGACTTAGCCAGTTAGAGACAGGGGATGATTAGGGAGCCAGAATGACCAGGCAACAGTGGGCAATTTAGCCTTGGCATTGGGATAAACCCTGTTCTGAAGGATGCCCAGGGGTCTTTTATGACAACATAGAGTCAGGACCTCGGTCTTACATCTCATCCAAAGCATATTGACATTTTTACAGCACAGTGTCCCAGTCACTGCACTGGGGCTTTGGGATGCATATTCAGACCACAGGGTATGTGCCACTTGTTGGCCTCACCAACAACTCTTCCAGCAGCAATCCAAGCTTTTCCTAGATGGTCTGCCATCCAAGTACTGGCTTCATGCTTAGCTTCAGGTGGATGACTTCTTCTGAAGTGCTGGTAGTATGGGTGCATTAACCTTGTCAAAATGGCCCACCTCTTCCACTCAGCAGAGGATAGAAGACCAATGGACACTTGTTCTACTGTCCAAGGACCTAATGGACTCAAGCTGACAGCGACACTGGTGTTGACCAGAGACTACATTTCTCTGCTCTTCCCCACCATCCTAGAATTGAAAGAGTTTTTTCCCCCCGACACTGGACTCCAACTCCTCTCCAAGGCCAAAGGGAATGGTGTAGATCAGCGGTTCTCAGACTCAGTCTTGGGGACTCCATGTCCACGTGGCTGCAGGTTATTGTTCCAATTAACATCTGCTTTTGAGAGGGGTGAGCAGGTTGCAAACAGATTTCCATAACACTGAATGGAAAACTCTACCAAATATGGTGCTGTTTTATGTTACTTGCTTAATTGTATGTTTTTATGGAGAATGGACATATCAAAGTTTCTGATAACATGAGACCCAATGGTGACCAACAGTGGACAACAGCAAACAATATCAAAAACATAAATCATGTCCCATAATCCACCTGTCAGGTCATCCGGTTGAATGCACACAATATGCAAAATGCATGATTTATTTTTTGCTAAAATATTGCTAAATAAATAACTCCAGAGAATGAAAGTAGTCCACACATACAATTAGGTCCATAAATATTTGGACAGAGACAACTTTTTTCTAATTTTGGTTCTGTACATTACCACAATGAATTTTAAATGAAACAACTCAGATGCAGTTGAAGTGCAGACTTTCAGCTTTAATTCAGTGGGGTGAACAAAACGATTGCATAAAAATGTGAGGTAACTAAAGCATTTTTAACACAATCCCTTCATTTCAGGGGCTCAAAAGTAATTGGACAATTGACTCAAAGGCTATTTCATGGGCAGGTGTGGGCAAGTCCGTTGTTACGTCATTATCAATTAAGCAGATAAAAGGCCTGGAGTTGATTTGAGGTGTGGTGCTTGCATGTGGAAGATTTTGCTGTGAACAGACAACATGCGGTCAAAGGAGCTCTCCATGCAGGTGAAAGAAGCCATCCTTAAGCTGCGAAAACAGAAAAAACCCATCCGAGAAATTGTTACAATATTATGAGTGGCAAAAATCTACAGTTTGGTGAGAAAGAAAGCAAGCACTGGTGAACTCAGCAACGCAAAAAGACCTGGACGTCCACGGAAGACAACAGTGGTGGATGATCGCAGAATCATTTCCATGGTGAAGAGAAACCCCTTCACAACAGCCAACCAAGTGAAGAACACTCTCCAGGGGGTAGGCATATCGATATCCAAGTCTACCATAAAGAGAAGACTGCATGAAAGTAAATACAGAGGGGGCACTGCAAGGTGCAAGCCACTCATAAGCCTCAAGAATAGAAAGGCTAGATTGGACTTTGCTAAAGAACATCTAAAAAAGCCAGCACAGTTCTGGAAAACATTCTGTGGACAGATGAAACCAAGATCAACCTCTACCAGAATGATGGCAAGAAAAATGTATGGAGAAGGCGTGGAACAGCTCATTATCCAAAGCATAGCACATCATCTGTAAAACACGGTGGAGGCAGTGTGATGGCTTGGGCGCGCATGGCTGCCAGTGGCACTGAGACACTAGTGTTTATTGATGATGTGACACAGGACAGAAGCAGCCAAATGAATTCTGAGGTGTTCAGAGACATACTGTCTGCTCAAATCCAGCTAAATGCAGTCAAACTGATTGGGCGGCGTTTCATGATACAGATGGACAATGACCCAAAACATACAGCCAAAGCAACCCAGGAATTTATTAAAGCAAAGAAGTGGAAAATTCTTGAATGGCCAAGTCAGTCACCTGATCTTAACCCAATTGAGCAGGCATTTCACTTGTTGAAGACTAAACTTCAGACAGAAAGGCCCACAAACAAACAGCAACTGAAAGCCGCTGCAGTAAAGGCCTGGCAGAGCATTAAAAAGGAGGAAACCCAGCATCTGGTGATGTCCAGGAGTTCAAGACTTCAGGCTCTCATTGCCAGCAAAGGGTTTTCAACCAAGTATTAGAAATCTTGTATATAAACATCTACACGTTCAAGTGTGTGTGTCTGTCTGCCCTGGAAGTGAGAGGTGGAGTCGGGGTAAGGGCTCCACCTCCAAGGATATGCACGTCGGCTAAACAAAACCTCCTAAGAAAGACAAAGTCGCCTAGTCGCTAATAATCAAGCAATGCGAGCACGTGGGGAAAATGAATCCTCCTAGGAGAGCGGTGCCCAGAGTAGTTCCTTTCAATTACCTGACATCTCTACATTTCAGTTTTTTTTCTGACGATTTCAATAGATTCTAGGACCCCAGGCGTTTTACAGCACAGGCTTACACGGCTAGTGTGAGAACATAGCGGCGGCTAGAGGGGCAGGAAGCACAGGACTCCATGTTATCGTCAGACAGTGCTGCTCTAAGTGTCCACTCACCCCAATTCCGAACACAGGAAAGAGAAGCAACAGATGATGTAACTAGCTAATGACCAACACGTCTAAATGTGATAAAAGAGATTAGATCACTAACACAAACACAGATTCCTTGTATCTTTCACATTTCTCAAGGTTTAAGTGGCTCTGGTGCACACAATTCAAGACTCAATGGAGTCAATGGAGTATTCCTGATCAATTTGTGCAATGGAGCAGAAGCCTTAAAGAAGGTTGAAGTTGGATTAAGCTTCTGTTGGGTTTCTTAACACCAATCACGCTGGCCACTATGTGTACAGAATATCACAGAAGCGTGACAAACAGGGTCATTGGTGCAGGAAGAGAGATCAAGGCCAATAAGATCTTCCAAGACCTGGCAAACATGTCCAATAAAGGATAGGGTATAGCCATACCACCTGAACTTCACAACAGGTAATGCATCTGAAGTTAAATATGTCTGGGCCTGGCCATCTATCCATCCATTTAGTTTTTCATCCATTTCTGCATGGATGTTTTCATCTTCAGAGCCATCCATCTGGGCTTCCATCATCATCACCCACATGTTAGTAGTTATGTTCCTGGTTGACTCAGGTTGGCTGGTTGCCCCCCAAATCTTTATCCCCAACTCTCTCTATGGTCCTTTGCACCCTATGGTCTGTGTCGTATACTTTTCATGTCATCAGACACTACCATCAAGATGCATCTTCTTTCCACATGTAGTTATCTGTCAGTTCATGCATTAGTCCGTCAGTGCATCCATTTAGTCTTAATTAGTTCATTTCTGCATGAATGCTTTCATCTTCAGAGCCATCCATCTAGGCTTCCATCATCACCACCTTCAATTTAATGGTTATGTTCCTGCTTTTCTCAGGTTGGCTGGTTGCAACCCCAAATATTTATCACTAATTTTCTCCATGGTCTTTGGCACCCTTTGCTGTGAGTCTCATACTTGTCATATCATTTCACACTAACTCCAACAAACATCTTCCTTCAACGAATACGTCTATTTAGTTATCTGTCAGTTCATGCATTAGTCCATTCATTAATGCATCTGTCCATCTAGCCATCCATTTAGTCATTCATCCATTTGTGCATGAATGCTTTCATCTTCAGAGCCATCCATCTGGGCTTCCATCATCATCACCCACATGTTAGTAGTTATGTTCCTGGTTGACTCAGGTTGGCTGGTTGCCCCCCAAATCTTTATCCCCAACTCTCTCCATGGTCCTTGGCACCCTATGGTCTGTGTCATATATTTTCATGTCATCAGACACTACCACCAAGACGCATCTTCTTTCCACATGTAGTTATCTGTCAGTTCATGCATTAGTCCGTCAGTGCATCCATTTAGTCTTCATTAGTTCATTTCTGCATGAATGCTTTAATCTTCAGAGTCATCCATCTGGACTTCCATCATCCTCACCTCCAGTTTAATGGTTATGTTCCTGCTTTTCTCAGGTTGGCTGGTTGCCCCCCTAGATATTTATCCCTAACTCTCTCCATAGTCCTTGACACACTTTGCTGTGAGTCCCCTACTTTTCATGTCATCTCACATTACCTCCAACAAACATCTTCTTTCCACATAGATGTCTATTTAGTTACTGTATCTATCATTCCTTGTATTAGTCCATTAGTCTTTAATTCTGTTCTTCAGGAGTCCATTAATTGAGCCACCCATCTACGTTCATCCATTCATTGTCTTAATCCCTTCATTCTTCAATTCCCTGAAGCTGATTTTTATTTCCAGTCAACTGTACATGCAAAGCAGGAAGCAGCCATGAAACAAACTAAAAGATGGAAAACGGTCTTCTGTGATTGCCTGGTTTGCTGTAGCGTTTCTGAAATCTCCAGACTATAATGAATGTGCTTTCTTACACATACTGTGTTGAATAAAATTGAAAATGCATTCAATTATTTATAATCCTTAAAAAATAATATTATACCTTACTGTAAATGTAAGAGATTAAAGAGCTAAAGGTGATAAAATAATGACCTGCCAGGTGAATGGAATGGATTTCAGCTTCTGAAAAGGAACAATAACAGCAAAAAAAACAAAATGTATTCGCCACCAATCCCACCAAGAAAGCAAAACATAATACCGAGAAACAAATTACACTGGCGGGTCTTACAGAATGGATGTTCTGCATTTGGTGACCTCTGTGTGTTTTTCATATTTTCTTAAGAAAACAGATAAGGAGCCATTGTCAGTACAGCTGCTAAGCTCTGGCAATGCAAAATAAACGTGTTTCTTTACAGACTCGCACATCAATATAAATTACAGCAATGGGGAGAGAACAGCGGCCCAGATCCGAGTTTGTATGACAAACCCCTCAACATCTGCTCAGGTGTTCACAATATACCTCAGTTTGTAAGCTGACATGGAGGACTCTCAGTTTTCTGAAGTGGTTTGGACATTGGTGCTCATGTCTGATTCTAACAGGATAACCTTTGGTCACTAAACCTGGTGATGGAAGCACTGATACCACATGGAGGACCACCTCAGGATCTCAAATTAGGACCCAAGCAGAGCCGTGCAACAGGCGACACCTCAGCACCTCAATCGTTCAAATGGAACGGAATAGTGTGAGGATGTTTACGGTGGCTGGAGTACCAATCCTGCCACCAACCTCCGAGTTGTCCCTGCTTGCAGGGCTGGATGCAGGTGAACGTCATACCCAGGACGGAGTAATTGCAGGTTAAGGGCCTCGCTCAAGGGCCCAACAGAGCGGAATCACTTCTCGTATTTACGGGATTCAAACTGGCAACCTCCCGATTGCCAGCACAGATCCCTAGGCTTAAAAGTGGCTATGGATCAGCATGGAAACAGGACATTCAGAAAATGTGAAGACCTTTCATGGCAAGCACCACCGAGGAATGGTTCAAACAAGTAAGGCAGGAGGACGCATACAGTTCCACAGGCCTGCGATGGAAACACTTTTTCCAAGGTTTTCACTGATTATTTTGTTTTTTGGGGTGCTGAATCCAAAAATGACATCCATTTTTTCCCATCACATCAGGTTTTCCCACCAGTTCTTTGTATTTATATAGCGCTTTTCTCACTACTCAAAGCGCTTAGCAATTGCAGGTTAAGGGCTTTGCTCAAGGGCCCAACAGAGCAGAGTCCCTTTTGGCGTTTTACGGGATTCGAACCGTCAACCTTCCGATTGCCAGTGCAGATCCCTAGCCTCAGAGCCACCCCTGCCATATTCAACTTGGCCTTGGTTACTAAAGACCCAAACTTTGAGGCCATCATTGAAAATACGTTAACAAAATTAGAAGAACTGGGTTGTTAAATGAGCCTCAAGCTGCACTTCCTCCACTCTCATTCGGAACGACTTCCCGGAGAACTTGGGAGCGCTAAGCGAAGAGCAAGGCAAGCGGTTCCATCAGGATATCAAAGGAATGGAAAGGAGTGGTGGAACGTTAGCATGATTGGTGACCATTGCTGGGGGCTGCAGTGAGAAATTGTGGACTAAAAACCATAAAAGGAGAAGCCTTAGCAGAAGTTTTGAAGGACAGAGAAAACGTCATTGAGTGTATGTGTAGAAGCCCGTTTATTTAATACCGTTTTATTCTACTTGTCAATTTTTACTGGTTCTACTTTGGATGTTTGTCTTGAAAATAATTTACAATAGAAAATATTCATAAAGTTTGAAGGGAATAAAGTCACGTAAATGAAGACTGAATAAATTCTTACCTGTGGTGGGCTGGCGCCCTGCCCGGGGTTTGTTTCCTGCCTTGCGCCCTGTGTTGGCTGGGATTGGCTCCGGCAGACCCCCGTGACCCTGTAGTTAGGATATAGCAGGTTGGATAATGGATGGATGGATAAATTCTTACTGGTGATTGGAGTGTTTTTTTTGAGATTATTTTTCTTGCGTTTTGTGGGAAAACCTTACGTGATAGGAAGAACAAAACGGAGATTATTTTTAAATTCAGTGCCCCATAAAACATAAGGAACAGCTGAAATATTAAAGACAATTTTCAAGTCTTTGAATTTTGCAGGCCTGTGGAGTAAATGGAAAAGGTACAACTCCTCAATGTATAAAAACTCAGTTATCAGATTCTGTGCGATCATCATCATCATCATTTTTAATTTTCTGCCTGCTTTTCCTGGTGAGAGTCATGGCAACCAGGTAGATCAAACAGCAGCCAGAATATACCAAAGATTCACTGCAACATCAGGCAGTACATGACACCAGAGATGGGCGTGGAGCTCATTTGCAGTACCCCTTTGGGCAGGGGTCTCAAACTCCAGTCCTGGGGCCTCGTGTATAATGCCGTGCGTAGAACTCACACTATAACATGGCGTAAGCACAAAAGTGGGATTGTGCGTACGCACAGAAAAATCCAGATGCAGGAATCTGTGCGCACGCATACTTTCACGTTCTTCCGCTACATAAATCCTGATTTGCGTGAAAAGTAATGCACGTGCACGCGCCTTCTGTCCCGCCCCAACTCCTCCCAGAATTACGCCTCTTTGAATATGCAAATCGATATAAATAGCCTTCTGTGAAAAGACAATGGGAAAAGCACGGGGAAAAATATAAGAATTTCAGCGAATACCAAGTGGAGGCAAAGGAAAAACGTACTATTTGTTGGTTTAAACGGTGGTATAAACAAGAAAAGGAAGTTGATCGAGTGACAGAGTGTCGGAGAAACTTGAAAGATCGAGTTCACAAAGTCGCACAGTGCCCGAAATAAAAAAGAAATCACATATCAAAGTCGCCGTGAAAAGGCAAGTCGTAGCCCACCGTCTGAGTGTCATATGAAAGCTTATTAGGGTACAAACAAAAAACATAGGCACACAGTGGGAAAAAAGCATGAAATGTCAACTTTAATCTCGAAATTTCCACTTTAATCACGTAGTTTATTTTGTCATTAAAGTAGAACATCATAAACTTCATCTTAAAATCGTTTATTTTACTAGTTTCTCAAGTAGCACGTTAAATGCTTTGTTCTGTATTTGATCTTCTATGTGCTCTATGTGTGTGAATCACTACGTGCTTCTGTTCTCTCTCTTTCTCCGACAGGACACATAATCCATTACATTTGAGATATTACAGCTCTCTGAATAATTAAAATACTGAGATGTATACGTGATATCATTTTCATGATGATAGGAATGAAAGCATGTTATTAAACATGGGAACACGGTGGCGCAGTGATTGTTCATATCTCACGCAAGAGGCTTGCTGCACCATGCGCGACCTTCAATGAAATAACTTATTACAGAAGTACTGTCTCTTTCAATCGTACTAACCTCCAATTCCTGTCCTTACTTTTCTTTCTCCAATCGCCACACAATCAGCTCTGTAATAGACGTTAAGCCATTTGTAAGTTTAGAACGCCGATTCTTCAAAACGTTTAAGGAACATTGAAATATCTTCGTAGTACATGTTTAATTATTCTATTCGTCTATCCTTCCAGTGTCGCGTCAGCACCAGCAAGAATACAGCGCAAGGCAGGAGCTATCCTTGAACTAGCTATACACTGCGGCACCGTGTCCTCACGTTTAATTATTAACAATACAGATTATTTAAATGAAGTTAAAGTTTTATCTGTATACTATAAGCAACATATTTTGCTGCATTTCATCTTAAAAATGATATTGTCATCATACGCGCTTTATAAAGTAGCGCAGGTTGTGCAATATTATAACTGTAGTGTAAGTTTACAGTGAGGTGATTGTACTTATAAGTACAAACAGTTCTACAAGGAGCACTTGATGGACTGATTGAGTGCGTTTATAGTTCTTGGGATGAAACTGTTTCTGAAACGCGAGGTCCGTACAGGAAAGGCTTTGACGCTTTTTGCCGTGGTTGAGGTAGTGTATACTTGAAACTGTATACCGATAATTCTCTTTCTGATCAGCTGCTGCTGTGATTCCCCACTCAGATACAGTGATATAAATACTCCGAGTGGTGCAGTGAGAGTAATATGGAAAAAGATGATCCGCAGTGGCAACCCTTAACGGGAGCAGCTGAAAGAAGAAGAAGATGCAGTGAGAGTTACAACGCTAAAGCAGTTATGGTATTTGGAATACTATGGCTATTCCCTGGACCATTATATTGCTGCAGGTTAATTACAATCAGATGCATTACACTAATAAACAATATGCAGTTAGTTTCAGTGTATTTATAAAGCCGCGTCAGGAATGTGGGTCTAAGAAAGAAAGGGTGACCACACAGGAACAATAGCACTGCTTTGACGCTGGGTGCCGCCAGTCTGCAAAACCGAGCGGAGAAATTGCGTACGCCAAGGTATGAGTTACCGTGGAAATGTGCGTGGCTTTACGCCAAGATTAGGTTTTATACATCGCGATTTGAGCGTGGAAAGGTTCGTACGCAACATTTCTGTGCATACGCACCATTTATACATGAGGCCCCTGGAGGGCCGCAGTGGCTGCAGGTTTTCATTCTAACCCTTTTCTTAATGAGTGATCTGTTTTTGCTGCTAATTAACTTCTTTTGAATTCATTTTGATTGACTTGCTCTTGAAGACTCAGACCCAATAATTGTTTCTTTTCCTTAATTAGCAGCTAAACAATAATGAGACACAAAATGAGCCAAAACATGACCAGAAGACTGTGTCCAGCACACAATATCTGAAAATAAAGAAAGGCAAAGATCTCAGGAATGCTGATCTGCTCAGGTGCCCAACACATTGTAACAGAGCTCTTAGAAAAGAGAAAATTGTGTTTTTTAAGAATTCATCATTGTTCCTCTGAATTGCTTCATTTCTTTCCTTAAACAGAAATGAAATGTGAAGTGAGTGAGCCAACAGAAGACCAACTAAGTCAGGGCCTCAAACTCCAACCAGTTACTGAATTAGGTTCTGAGTCTTGTTGTTAATTAAACCCATTTGTTAATTCATTGGCTTGTTGCTGCTCTCATTGTGCAATAGCAGACATTTTCGAAATTGTCCCCTGCCTTTGGGTCTTCCAGATGTGTCCAGCAGATGCTCCCTCACGCGTGGTGTTTAGTTGTCAGCTCAACACCTCTCTTTGCTGAAGTGTTCAGAATATGTGGTTCACCAATGACCTTTGGTCCAAAGTGCTCTTCATGCCAGTCAGGCCGGGGATATACAGTGCATCCGGAAAGTATTCACAGCGCAGCACTTTGTCCACATTTTGTTATGTTACAGCCTTATTCCAAAATGGATTAAATTCATTTTTTTCCTCAGAATTCTACACACAACACCCCATAATATCAACGTGAAAAACGTTTACTTGAGATTTTTGCAAATTTATTAAAAATAAAAAAATTGAGAAAGCACATGTACATAAGTATTCACAGCCTTTGCCATGAAGCTCAAAATTGAGCTCAGGTGCCTCCTGTTTCCCCTGATCATCCTTGAGATGTTTCTGCAGCTTCATTGGAGTCCACCTGTGGTAAATTCAGCTGACTGGACATGATTTGTAAAGGCACACACCTGTCTATATGAGGTCCCACAGTTGACAGCTCATGTCAGAGCACAAACCAAGCATGAAGTCAAAGGAATTGTCTGTAGACGTCCGAGACAGGATTGTCTCGAGGCACAAATCTGGGGATGGTTACAGAAAAATTTCTGCTGCTTTGAAGGTCCCAATGAGCACAGTGGCCTCCATCATCCGTAAGTGGAAGAAGTTCGAAACCACCAGGACTCTTCCTAGAGCTGGCCGGCCATCTAAAGTGAGCGATAGGGAGAGAAGGGCCTTAGTCAGGGAGGTGACCAAGAACCCGATGGTCACTCTGTCAGAGCTCCAGAGGTCCTCTGTGGGAGAGAGGAGAACCTTCCAGAAGGACAACCATCTCTGCAGCAATCCGCCAATCAGGCCTGTATGGTAGAGTGGCAAGATGGAAGCCACTCCTTAGTAAAAGGCACATGGCAGCCCGCCTGGAGTTTGCCAAAAGGCACCTGAAGGACTCTCAGACCATGAGAAAGAAAATTCTCTGGTCTGATGAGACAAAGATTGAACTCTTTGGTGTGAATGCCAGGCGTCACGTTTGGAGGAAACCAGGCACTGCTCATCACCAGGCCAATACCATCCCTACAGTGAAGCATGGTGGTGGCAGCATCATGCTGTGGGGATGTTTTTCAGCGGCTGGAACTGGGAGACTAGTCAAGAAAAAGGGAAAGATGACTGCAGCAATGTACAGAGACATCCTGGATGAAAATCTGCTCCAGAGCGCTCTTGACCTCAGACTGGGGCGACGGTTCATCTTTCAGCAGGACAACGACCCTAAGCACACAGCCAAGATATCAAAAGAGTGGCTTCAGGACAACTCTGTGAATGTCCTTGAGTGGCCCAGCCAGAGCCCAGACTTGAATCCGATTGAACATCTCTGGAGAGATCTTAAAATGGCTGTGCACCGACGCTTCCCATCCAACCTGATGGAGCTTGAGAGGTGCTGCAAAGAGGAATGGGTGAAACTTGCCAAGGATAGGCGTGCCAAGCTTGTGGCATCATATTCAACAAGACTTGAGGCTGTAATTGCTGCCAAAGGTGCATTGACAAAGTATTGAGCAAAGGCTGTGAATACTTATGTACATGTGATTTCTCCATTTTTTTTATTTTTAATAAATTTGCAAAAACGTCAAGTAAACTTTTTTCACGTTGTCATTATGGGGTGTTGTTTGTAGAATTCTGAGGAAAAAAATGAATTTAATCCATTTTGGAATAAGGCTGTAACATAACAAAATGTGGAGAAAGTGATGCGCTGTGAATACTTTCCAGATGCACTGTACGTAACGCTACGCGAGTTGTGCGCTTGAGGATGTTACTGCTACACAAGCAGTAGACTGTCTATACTTACGAGCGTACTTTAAGCAAATCTGGAGGATTCCACCAGAAGGCACTGCCAGACATCACTACGGTGAGTAAACAACGTCTGTTTTTGCTGTGTTGTGAGTCGAGGGTCAAAGATGTTAAAAATTACAATTCTTTGTATTCTGATGCTGTTGTTTTGCTTTTTATATTTTTTTGCAGCTTCACGTCAGCAACAGCAATACAGATGGCCTGTGAGCCGTGTCAATGTTATTACCAGGGGGATAAGCGACGCTTGTATTGCCTATGTGAGAAACAGATGAAGAAAAGCACCGTGAATACGTTCACGTGTCAGCATTTAAGTTTGATCATTTGTTCATTCATCAAACACTGAAGCACACACGTTGATCTTGTTGGAGCTGCAGTGCTGCTTGCCTTCACATGTTGATAGCAAAGCACGATACTGACATCGTGTACCACAACCCGAACACACATGGTAGCCATATTTTTGCAGGTACTGCAACTCGTGCACAGGTCACGCTAATTTTTGACGATGTGCTCAGAAGACGCGTCAAAACAACGCTGGGAACACATGGCAGCCATGATGTGTGAAGTATAAAGCAGCCCTTACACTTATGAACATTCTTGTGTTTGAATAGAACATGGAGCTCTTTATGGACAATCCATGACTAGCACACATGTTGTGATGTGAAATTTTGTATATGAGTTAACTAACCACGCTTCCCCCCCTTTAGGTCTAAGTCAGGATAGTGAATTTTATCACAGGGTCGGTTGGGGAAGTGCCTAAAACCAGTTTGGCAAGTGATTCTCTGCAGGACTCTCTCAATCAACCCCCACAGACTACCTAACTAGCAAGCATCAGCTCAACAAATGGTTTTGGGGGGCAGGTGTGTAAGGTATTGTGTGCCCCCATTGGTCTGAAGTATGGCTGTTTGAGATTGGTTTGAATCAGAGGCCATTCTGAAGCACGACTCCCTATTGTTGTAAGGATTTGGTACAAAGAATGTGTGCATTTAGTTGCTTTACTCCTCCCTCTCTGACATCATCATGATGAAGGAGCATCTCACACACCATGAACTGAAAAGACGACCGCACTGAGAACAACAACTCATCTTGGCAGCCATATTGAGACAGGCAAGCAGCCTATCCTGAAGAAAACCGACTAAAAATGATGACTTAACTAGAGACATTTTAAGTAACTAACAAGTCTGTGTGCTGCCTGAAACTACAGATCAGCATTTATCAGGTTGTATGGTTGCCAATATTCAATTGTATTTTGCTTATTATTTTACGATTATCATCAATAATACATTATTTAAAGTTGTAACTTAACTCCTGCTTGTCTTTTCCTTTATGTAACTGCCTGAGCTTATAGATGTAAAAGAGAAGGTACAATATCTTATAAACAGTGGTAAGTCTAAAGGATTTAAGGCATTCAGACAAAGTCTACACAATAAAGAATACTAAAGGGGAAAGCAGAGTAATATAGACCTCTACCAAGACAAAACAACACATACATCTAGTAGTAACTAGTGACCACTCTGATTCAGGTCAGACAGGCCATTCCTTCCAAATACACCCCAGTAGGACTGTAGTCCTGGATGGCACACCAAATCATCACAGATCACACTCATTAAAACAGACACCTTGACCTCAGGTCTTTGGACTGTGTGCGATATACTAAAGTCTCTAGGGAAAAACACACATAAATGACAGAGAACGTGCAGCAGCACAATGGAAGTTTCTGACCGAAGGTAAATGCCTTGAGGTTGGGGATTTGGCCACTGTTCAGGGTGCCAGACATTGCTGTGACGAGTTGACATTTCTATGGAGACAATCCTTCGGCTTTGGGCCCCATGTGAAATGTAAGGCTCACCTTCTTCATTTGCTGACAGCTAACTGGCAGAAGGGTTCTGATGACCTTTAAATGCTTCTTTTTTCTTTGATAGTTTATACCATAATTGCTTTAAGCAAAGAAGTTCCACTGGGATTTCTCACACTGCAAGCCTTGGAGGAGATCACCAGTCATTGGACTGCTGGGTAACAGAGTCAAGCTTGTTTTCCTTAACAGTTAACAGAGATCCAGCCCAACATTTCAATGCTTCCAGACTGCATTTACTACAGGCTGGTTCTCTACTCATCTGCTTCATCCAGAGGTATTTCCTACAGGCAGTCACTGGAATCACGCATGACAAAGGCTAGCTCTGCATCCTATAGCGGCTCACTCATGGGAGACCCCAGAAGGCATCCATATCACAATGGGGTCAGTTCTGTGACTTCCACATAGAGAGACAGAAGTTGGAGGCAGAGGCGACTACTCTAAGACTACAAGGGAAGCTCAGTCTCCTCTAAAGGGTCACAAAAGAATTGAAGATGTGAGTTCCAAAATCTGCTAATTACACCTTTTGGTAAAATTTAGTGAACACGTGATTGTGACTTTTCATGCAGTTGGTCATGCGGCGAAAATATGTTTGAGCTTCAAAACCTGCTAATTGCAACAGTGTAGCGCTATAGTTTTAGTGATTTAGTTTCAAAATCTGCTTATGGACCCAGATTTTCCTATTTATCTCCAAAATTTATCGTTTGTACTTAGCTGATTTTGGAACTGAGCTCTTCAATTAGTCAAATACAGTGGTGTGAAAAACTATTTGCCCCCTTCCTGATTTCTTATTCTTTTGCATGTTTGTCACACAAAATGTTTCTGATCATCAAACACATTTAACCATTAGTCAAATATAACACAAGTAAACACAAAATGCAGTTTGTAAATGGTGGTTTTTATTATTTAGGGAGAAAAAAAAATCCAAACCTACATGGCCCTGTGTGAAAAAGTAATTGCCCCCTTGTTAAAAAATAACCTAACTGTGGTGTATCACACCTGAGTTCAATTTCCGTAGCCACCCCCAGGCCTGATTACTGCCACACCTGTTTCAATCAAGAAATCACTTAAATAGGAGCTGCCTGACACAGAGAAGTAGACCAAAAGCACCTCAAAAGCTAGACATCATGCCAAGATCCAAAGAAATTCAGGAACAAATGAGAACAGAAGTAATTGAGATCTATCAGTCTGGTAAAGGTTATAAAGCCATTTCTAAAGCTTTGGGACTCCAGCGAACCACAGTGAGAGCCATTATCCACAAATGGCAAAAACATGGATCAGTGGTGAACCTTCCCAGGAGTGGCCGGCCGACCAAAATTACCCCAAGAGCGCAGAGACGACTCATCCGAGAGGTCACAAAAGACCCCAGGACAACGTCTAAAGAACTGCAGGCCTCACTTGCCTCAATTAAGGTCAGTGTTCACGACTCCACCATAAGAAAGAGACTGGGCAAAAACGGCCTGCATGGCAGATGTCCAAGACACAAACCACTGTTAAGCAAAAAGAACATTAGGGCTCGTCTCAATTTTGCTAAGAAACATCTCAATGATTGCCAAGACTTTTGGGAAAATACCTTGTGGACTGATGAGACAAAAGTTGAACTTTTTGGAAGGCAAATGTCCCGTTACATCTGGCGTAAAAGGAACACAGCATTTCAGAAAAAGAACATCATACCAACAGTAAAATATGGTGGTGGTAGTGTGATGGTCTGGGGTTGTTTTGCTGCTTCAGGACCTGGAAGGCTTGCTGTGATAGATGGAACCATAAATTCTACTGTCTACCAAAAAATCCTGAAGGAGAATGTCCGGTCATCTGTTCGTCAACTCAAGCTGAAGCGATCTTGGGTGCTGCAACAGGACAATGACCCAAAACACACCAGCAAATCCACCTCTGAATGGCTGAAGAAAAACAAAATGGAGACTTTGGAGTGGCCTAGTCAAAGTCCTGACCTGAATCCAATTGAGATGCTATGGCATGACCTTAAAAAGGCGGTTCATGCTAGAAAACCCTCAAATAAAGCTGAATTACAACAATTTTGCAAAGATGAGTGGGCCAAAATTCCTCCAGAGCGCTGTAAAAGACTCATTGCAAGTTATCGCAAACGCTTGATTGCAGTTATTGCTGCTAAGGGTGGCCCAACCAGTTATTAGGTTCAGGGGGCAATTACTTTTTCACACAGGGCCATGTAGGTTTGGATTTTTTTTTCTCCCTAAATAATAAAAACCACCATTTACAAACTGCATTTTGTGTTTACTTGTGTTATATTTGACTAATGGTTAAATGTGTTTGATGATCAGAAACATTTTGTGTGACAAACATGCAAAAGAATAAGAAATCAGGAAGGGGGCAAATAGTTTTTCACACCACTGTATATACCATTGTAGTTACGTTGCTATTACAAAGAGTGTGCTGGAATGTGTTCAACTTCAGGACTACGTCATTCAGAATCAGCAATAATTTTCTGCAGGTCATCTAATGTGATTTTTTTTTCTCATACATTCCTGTAACACCACAATCCATTAAAACCCACTGTAAGTACAGCTTCACTGGACTTCAACGACATTCAGAATACGCTTTGTTTTCAGTACAGCAAACCTACCTGTTAATTGGACAAATGCTTTAAAATGTTATCTGCAGGGAAGCTCAGCATATCTGGGAGTAAATGAGGGCAGTGGGCTGCTGCATGATGATTGGAGGAGCTGTCAGTTGGGCTTGACCTCTTTTTGATTGACAGCATTTTAGCAGGGGAGCATTTCGAGGAGTTCAGTCCCATGCAGATTTTCTGCAAGTGAAGTCGTGATACAAGCTGCTGCTCGTAGTCTTATTTGCTAGCGATAAAGCCCACTATTTACAATTGTGCCTATCCTACTGTAAATAAAAACATACTATAAATACAGCATTCTTGAGAATGCTCCTTGTTTCAGTTTAGTAAAGTTTGTTAGTTTATTTCAAACTAGGTTGCTTCAGGTAGTGCAGTAACAATTGGAGCCAAGTCAGCAGGTGTACAGAGGCGCTTCTCCGGTCGTAAAGCTGGAACAGAGTGGACCAACACTGTTTAAGCAACCTTGCTCTGCTGGCCATTGAGAGGAAACTGTAAAAGACTTCCAGTTGGTATGACAGGGTCACAGAAAATTTTCTATAAAAAGAAAAGGGGGCTGAGTTTACATATAAATAACATGATACAGTAATTGACTAATTTTAGGATGTAGGCCTAAAATGTGCTTCCCCTGTTTGAAAGGCCACCAGCCACCATTGCTTTATATTGTGAGGGACAGCTGGCATTATTACCAGGCCAGGACGACTTTGAGTTGGAAGGACAAGGGGAGATAGCAAGCATGGGGCATTGTCTCCCCTGGACCTCTAGATGGCAGACCTCCCCCTGGGTTACAGCAGTACCATGGTTTCCCACAGGGGATCATGGGACTTGGAGTTTGTCGGTTCAGCCCAATTGGGTTCCATGGGTGCTGCAGGGACTGTGGAGCCCTACTTTATCGGGTTCTCACCTCACCCTGAAAGAGCTTCCCGTGGGACATAAAAGGAGCTGTCTGCCACTGTTCTGGGAGTCAGAGCTGGGAGGAAAGAAGGCAACACTTGCTGGAGGAACATGGACAGAGAGAAAAGAGACTGAAGATCAAGGATTTATTCTGTGTATTGGCTCTGTTAATTGTGCTCTTAACAGCTGTGTGGCATGGGAAATGCTTACTAGAAGGATTTCCTTCAATAAGAATTCTTTTTATTGGGTCTTGTATGTCTGGGGGCTCAGCAGCACCACCTAGTGTTCACAGTATATATTATTTTTGAAAACAGAACATTACAAATGGCATACTATTCAACCGCTACCCAAGAGAAAGAGAACAATTAACAACACGAGAGTAAATCGCATGCATACTTTAAACAAATGTCAATGAATTTTTGTCATGCTTTAAAAAAGGTTTGGGCATACTATATCATCTAAGAAATATGGCTGACCCCTGTTCTCCGCACTCCAAAGGTTATACTAAAAAACAATTTCCCTTTAGGGATTAATAGTTTACCAAATACCAATAAAAAAAGAAAAAAACACTTCACTTACCCACTGAGCTATAGATGGTGATCTGGGATTCTTCCAGTTGAGTCAGATACATCTGTGTGTTAATAGTGTAGGACAGGACATCACAATTGACTTCTCCCTAGGCACTTTGATGCCATCCAGGAGTACTCCAAAGATCACCATTAATGGATTACGAGTGACTATTACAACATGGCTTCCTGAGAAGTATGAAAAGAGTTTCTTCAAAATGCTGCTAATTTAGTGCATTCCCAAAACACATGGCCTAGTGGGGCTGGATCTAAATGGCAACACTTGCAGGTTGGGTCTTGCTCCGAGTACAGTTTAGATCATTTCAAACAAGATAAACATTACCAATGAATCTGAATTATGGAATGCTTGACACATATAGAACTAGAGTACAAGGGTTGATTAACCCCACAGGACCCTGGACTCTTTAACAGAGAGTCGATCATACTTTTAACAATACAGCAGATTGTTTAATACAGTGCAACAGTTCTTACACTTGATTTTAATGCTAGGCTTGATTGTGTTATTGATCAGGGGGATGGCAGGGGGTTAGTGTTGTCCCACTTGGTCATTTTGATGCTTGATCGTTTCATTGAGTGAGAAGGGTTTGGTCCTTTTGGTCATTCCGACTAACAGATACTTGATCATTTCTTTCATCAACTGGTTGTTGGAAATTTGATGGTGACATCAGAAAAATCGGCTTGTGAGACTGCTCAAATTACAAGACAGCCGAAGGAAATTTCTGACATGAGACAGAAATTCTTCTGATTGTATGACAGCCCACTTGTAAGATGCAACTAAGAACTGCAGCCCCTCTCATACTTCACGACAAATGATGGTCAATGATGCTAAAATTCAGGCCAAAAATTAGTTGGCAACTACAAGTCAGTCTTAATATAGTATCAAACTCATAGAGTGTATGTCCAGCTTCAGCTGAGATTCATGGAAATCAGGCTCATTTCATTCTCAAAGACCTGGATTTAGCTAAACAGGTATTCCAGGAACAGATTAAGATAGAATTTGTAATCCGTGAGGACATAAATGTGACTGTCCACTAATCACGCTTTTTGGAACAGGCACAAGCTCAGGTGTGTGCTATGTGACAGACATTTGTTCCTTCTGATGAAGTGTCTTAGGTTACATTTGGTAAAGCAAGTTCAAAACTTTTGAGACTTTAATTGAGAAGGTGGCTTCAGAAAACAGCTAGATGTTAAAGATCTATCCATTTTTCAACCTGCTTATCTAGTAAGTGAATGTAGTGGACTGCAGTAGATGGGACACCATTACGGTGAAGCGCACAATTGCACAGATACTCAAACATCTCTTCAGTTTTGCCTAGTGTAAAAGATGGTAGGGAAACTAAAATAAAACTGAATGAAAATCCACATAGACATAGGAAGAAAGTGCAAAATAGAGGCAGGAGTTTCCAAGATTTGAACCCAAGACTCAAGATCTGTGAGGTTGCAGCACTAACAACTGCATAAATCTATTTACATTACATTTTGCAAGGCTATTGTTTAACAACACTTAATTTCTCTTATAATTACTGTTGTCTTTTAAGGGGCATTAACTTACACAAATGACCAAGAGAAGTAAAAACATGTTTTTGACTTTTATTTCACTTTATATGAATTTTCATAATCTTCACCCTTTAACATTCCCTGACAATACTGTAACAAAAAATGTGTTACTTTCTTCACATACAGAAATGTTTTTAAAAAGAACCATAACTGTAAGTGCACCACAGTATTAACTTCAATAAAAAAAAAAGGAAACCCTGAAAAAATAAAATCTATGGTTACCATCCCAAATGTACATAAAGCTATCCCACCCCAGATTTATTACAACAAAAATTCTTGAACAATATATACAGTTGATGATATACAGTAAAGCTACTGGAGGTTGATAAATGAGCACAGTTCTAAGTGCTTGAGAGGAAAAACAAAAGCAAAACGACAGCAGCTACCTGTGTACCAGTCAGTCGGTTACATTCTGGAGCTGTTACTTAAGACGGACACAAAAGGTTGTGTGTGAGCAGCTGCCAAATACCGAAAATCTATAAATGAGGTAAAATTAAAGTAATACTTGGATAGCAATTATGTTGGTATGTAATTAGTTTCTGCCAGAAAAAGCATAGTTCATCTAGTAACATCTTTCATCAGCAAGATTCCTGAGAGCTATGATCTGGCCCAGTATTACTAGATAAATAAATCTCTTGCACCGTACACGTGGCAACATTTTAAAAGACAAATTTGAAACTTAAGGTACAGCAGAAGATACATGTATAAAATAATAAGGTCAATGGTGAATCAGGTTCAATACTGCTGCATAGTCTTTGGCGTTACCACAGTAACGAGTACAATAGAGGCAGGCTTTCATGAAAAACAAGGCAGATGGAAGCACTAGCCTATACATTTCATAATATTACAAGTGCCAGGCAACAGGATCCGAAAAGGACAATAAAACCTGCAAGATTGTTTTTTTATGGATACACAAATACTTAGACACATTGCCACAAGACAGGAGGCCTCCAATTGTTTCTCTCTGAATTGTTTAAAATACAGCATATTCAAAAATATTAAAATCATTTTACAAGGGTGCTTAAACCAAAAAAGTCATTTGATAATTTAAGTAAGGCATATAAGGAATAAAAAGAAAAATACAGTCAAACACAAACAAAACTACTTTGGGCTCAGGTACTTGTTTTGCAACAATGATGCAAGTTACACGTGAACATCCAACCTTTCAAATGCATGGGTACTACAGTGAACACATAAATAATTCAAGTACCTTTAAATTACACAAAGTCACTTGATTTTAAACTCATTAAAATGCATTAAACAACTCAAATGTTAACACAAGTCTCAATAAGTAATTTAACTGTACTCAAGAATGGGATCTGGGGGAGGTCTGGAGAGGACTGATGGCTGTTAAAAGGAGTCCTGACATGGGGAACTGCCTTTTAAGTGAGATTTTCAATATGTACCCACTATCCTGGGGAATACTTGACTTGCAGCCAAGCAGAAACACTGCATGCACTTTGAATTTAAACCATAAAGTAAGATCTTCTGGGAATAACCTAAAAATTATAAGCCAAAAAAAAAAAAAAAAGCATATGCACTTGGGGTCAAATATTCCAGGAAAATAAAGCGGACATTTTTATTTAGCTGCTTTCTCAATATTTTAAAAATTGACCTTGGCAATATAATCAGTGGGTAAAACACTGGAATACACAAGATATTTTGACAAATGCCATTCAACAATAAAATTAAATTATGTCAAACTAATCCTCAACTTTTCACATTCAAAGCTCTTATAAGGACTTGTAAAAATCCTGAAAAAATGAAGGCATTCACTTCATCAAGGGGGGCAAAGAATGTAACAAATTAATAGCACAAATAATATTGGATAATAAATTTTAGTCATAAAACTTTTCAATAGTAGCACCAGTGCCTTACTTTAAATAAAGTTTCAAACAGCAGAGAAAGAACAGTTTACACAAATGATTTATATATATATATATATATATATATATATATATATATATATAAAAGGCAAAGCATAGTGAAACAACATATAAATCATTTTCATAATTCTTCATATTAAAGTTGGTACATTTTGAATGAACCACCAGGTTTACTGTAACATACTTTCCATTCTAGTGGCACAATCACTGGGAATATTTTCATTTTCATTTACTTATTTAAAGAGAACCCTATAGAGCCACTGAATAGGATTTTATAACTAAGTGCAAAGAACATTGATGCATTAATTCAATCAACTCTGTTTCAACTTATACTTATTAGAATTTATTTAAATGATCTCTAAATTATTGATTCAAGTATTAACTGGAAAGATTTAGCCTTCAGATTTAATAGTGTAATAAACAAATGAGCACCAATGAGAACAATGACTCCCTACAAGACAACTGTCTAACTGCCAGATTAAAAAATTTTAATAACTTGTTCTTTCATAGGATTAATGGCCATCAAAACAAACATATCAAATTCCAATCTCACCCAGAAATTTGCAGATCAGTGGAGAACCTTGACACACAGTCACTGTGCAAAAGACCATTTCAAACACCAAATTTAGTTTGTAAGATACATTCATATATCATACTAGTGAAAAGCCTTTAACAAGCAGATTGAGATTTTCACATATTAAAAAATGAGGACAAAATGTTAAGGTAAAATAATCCACTATACAATACAAAAATATACAATTTCACTGTTTTACTTAATTTGGTATTTGTTTTTGAATTGCATTCAGTGTGAAGGGGTGTCAGACTAGTCATTCCTTCTTGGATCAATGGACACGATTACTTTCATGTACTTAACCATCTTTCAGTCAGTTCCAAATTGCTTGATTTAAAATGATAATTCAGAAAAATTAAATGTAAATTACAATTCTAAACCATTGCAAAAATATCTGCAAAAATTACTAGATTCTAAAGGTACAACAAAAATAACTTTTTTCATATAAAAACATTTATACCATCATGCTATCAGTAGTCCTTCTATGTTGAAAACATAGAACATAATAATAATAATAATAATAGTTTAAGTATTGGGAGAAGAAACAATGTGATAGCAAGGGGTCACTTAAACAATTGCTTCATTTTTAATAATTATATTCCTTAATAAGCACAACATTGATCACTAATGACATGATGGCATTTAATGATAACTTAATTTTTAAAAGTATGTTAATAAAATTATTAATTACAAGCCAAATTGATTTGATGACTGGAAAAACAAATTAGGCTCTTTCACAAACAAGTATTAATATGGCTGTACACAATAAACATAAATAAAAAAGTACTTAGTGAAGGTGTGGAATTAACTTTTTTTTTGTTTTTGCTTGAATCATCATAAACTGCATTCGAAAGTAAAATAGATAAACTTTACAATCTGTGAGTAGTTCTACTTCACATTTGTAAATGTAGAATTTATTTCTTTTTACACTAAAATAAATGACTTGTTTGATGTAATTAACTTTACAAATGATCATAAATTTTCTGGCAGTGCCTCCAAACAAAAGTTTAAAAAATAAGAAGAAAACCTTAACTGTTGTGTGATAAAAATCCCTATGGCTATAAACTGGCTGGTAAATTTTGTACTTTGCCAAGATGTAAATGAACAGTTTTCTGAGCTGCAAAGAACGGTTTTAAAAAGGCTTATTGGTTAAGCCAAGGAAGAAGAGACAAGACAATTACTTGAAATCCAATAAATGATATTTGTTGTCCTGAAGGACAGAAGTATTTGCAGTCATCAGCACCAACTGGAAAATGGGATATGATAGAACAATTGTTTACATTATATACAAAAAACAAGTCTGTATTATCATCATTTTTATAAAGGGTTATAAAACAAGGCATCCTTTTTTACATCTAGACCCAAAATATAATTAATAAATTAAAACACACATGAAATTTGCTCAATTACTGCCTATTCTGCTTGTATACATCTGAAAAGGGCAGCCACCTGCTAATGATGGAAGCCCTGGTTGGCACATTTTGTGCAGGTATGGATAGTCTTGTGTATTTTACTCTTTATCAAACAATCATGTTGGTTCCACGAAGTCCCACTCCTCGTGCAAACTGTTCTAGAAGTCCAGTTATGGCTCCAGAAGAGCTAGGAGATGCAGATTTCAGCCCTACTGTTGCACTATAAGCAGCAAGAAATACCTCTCGAACAGCTTCCAGACGTGCCTGACGCTCCGGAACTGGGGGACACCTAATGCACAAGATGGAAGATACATTAATAGAGACAGAAAATTAGATACCTCCTATAATAATTTTATTAAAAAAAAAAAAAACAGTAAGTTTTTGTAAAGGTACAAATAAATATTAAACAAATTTAAGTTCTGAAGCAGGAAAAAAATTAATGGTCGTGACTTTCTAGCATAACTTTATGTATTCAATTTTCTACCACAATTTAGGACTAGAGTGAAGCGTCTAAAACAAAACTAAATGACTAGTAGTAGTACTAGTAGAAATAAAGCTAAAGGGAGACGGGCTGCAAAGTATTATGATGACACTCTTTGGCAGTTTAACTGATTTCAAAGCTGGTTTGTAAACATGGCTGAACATGAGAGTGCGGCTTCTGTAAAACCAACATCTGTTGTGTTTTACTCCTCAGTAAAGGGTTTAAACTATGAGCTTAAAATGTAGAGTACACCATCTGCCAACATTGCACTGCTGAATGCAAGAGTATACTAGGGAAGGGAGACATAAACAAAATGCATCTATGGGCTAAAAACAGTAAACAGGAAGCAGAAAAAGTGAAACCTCTGATATTAATCTGTTTTTAATTACTTAAATAAAAAAAAACACTCAATGTATATACCAATATATAACAGTAATACTATAAAACAATGCATTTCAAGAAGTGTATTTTTCCCTGAATATAAAAACCATACTTGATCCTTTTCCCTACTCTTGACATTGCAAGCAAAACTCCAACATGGTTTAAAGCTGTTTGCAATAGTTTGTTGTACATAAGACAGAGGTATTAAGACATTAGTTTGTTGTTGCTTCCTGCAACTGAAAAAGAAACACAATGAGTAATATTAAGTGTCAAAAATGTTGTACATAATATTTTCCCAATTTACTGCTTTTGATAATGACAGAAAGTGCACTTTCTGAATGCCAGATTTCCGCACTGTTTGAGAAGTGGATTCATTGTAACTACGTGATCAAGCAGAAAGTGCAACCTGTAAATCGTGCGAGTGTGTAACTAAGTTTTTGTTTATAATGCAACATATTCAAAAAAGCACACGCCAAGAATGAAAGAAAATTAAAGACCTGGTACCCTTTATTATTTTGCCTTGCTTTTGCCAACACTATTTTATGATCTAAACAGAACATTAAGGTAGTAAGAATACAGCTGCAAAAGTATCAAACAAGTATTAGTGGAGCCTATCCATGTTCAGACTCCAAACACTTTTTTTTTTTAGCTAAATCATTTTACTTCTAATTAGCCCTTTTCACAAAATTCAGATGTGATGCTTGAACAGATGAATCTCCTTTCTGTTAGTTTGCCAGCAATGGAGCTTGTTTATTATACGTCTCTACTTCCACTTCTAATAATCATTTTTTGCAATGTAAGTTTTCTTGAAAAGCACTACACAGCGAAAACATCAAAGCTGGACAAGCACTTTAACGTTTTCATGGAGGAATTCCTTCATAATTACAAAGCTATGTTTGTTAACTTTTTAATGCCAATATGCTAAGAGTTTCAGGTAACAGGTAGCATGCTTTTTCATATTTATCATTAGCTTGCTCCATTACGACAGATGTCCGTATATTGTAAAATAGAACAAGCAGGATAATATCAAGTGGTAATTTTATAAAATAATTACATTTAAAAAATTCTTATTTTGCAATCATTTATCTTTGCATCATCTTAAAAAGCTTTTTCTTGTTTGTTGTACGTTAAGTTCCTGACATTCAGCTTTTAAATTTATGGTTCAAATTGTTATTAAGAAAAAAATAATTTAATCATATGCAGTTACATCAAGTTTATATATTGACCAGGAGCAGGTACCACTGCATACTCGTGGTCCTTTGAAAAGGGACCTACACAACATCAAGACAAGCATTTGTACTTTCAAAAGCCGCTTCCCGCTTCAGTGTGACACCAAAGTTGTTTCAGTTAAGGACTCTGCACAGAATCAATACTAAGGCAGAGCGTAAACTTCATGTACTTATCAGATTTAAAGTGTCAGCTACAAACAGAAGTACTTGCATGGCAAACAAAAAATGTGATCACCTTGGGTTACTTGGATCCATTTTCTTCACTATGTTTCATCAGTGGGACAGATGCTAAAACTAAGGATGGTTTTGTTTAGAATTTGAACACAGAGGAACACTATAAAAGCTTTCCTTTCATGATTCTATCATTGTTAAAAATAACCGGAAGACCATTTACAGTTAGGTCCATAAATATTTGGACAGAGACAACTTTTTTCTAATTTTGGTTCTGTACATTACCACAATGAATTTTAAATGAAACAACTCAGATGCAGTTGAAGTGCAGACTTTCAGCTTTAATTCAGTGGGGTGAACAAAACGATTGCATACAAATGTGAGGCAACTAAAGCATTTTTTGAACACAATCCCTTCATTTCAGGGGCTCAAAAGTAATTGGACAATTGACTCAAAGGCTATTTCATGGGCAGGTGTGGGCAAGTCTATCGTTATGTCATTATCAATTAAGCAGATAAAAGGCCTGGAGTTGATTTGAGGTGTGGTGCTTGCATGTGGAAGATTTTGCTGTGAACAGACAACATGTGGTCAAAGGAGCTCTCCATGCAGGTGAAAGAAGCCATCCTTAAGCTGCAAAAACAGAAAAAACCCATCCGAGAAATTGCTACAATATTACGAGTGGTAAAATCTACAGTTTGGTACATCCTGAGAAAGAAAGCAAGCACTGGTGAACTCAGCAACGCTAAAAGACCTGGACGTCCACAGAAGACAACAGTGGTGGATGATCGCAGAATCATTTCCATGGTGAAGAGAAACCCCTTCACAACAGCCAACCAAGTGAACAACACTCTCCAGGGGGTAGGAGTATCAATATCCAAGTCTACCATAAAGAGAAGACTGCATGAAAGTAAATACAGAGGGTGCACTGCAAGGTGCAAGCCACTCATAAGCCTCAAGAATAGAAAGGCTAGATTTAACTTTGCTAAAGAACGTCTAAAAAAGCCAGCACAGTTCTGGAAAAGTCTTCTTTGGACAGGTGAAACCAAGATCAACCTCTACCAGAATGATGGCAAGAAAAAAGTATGGAGAAGGCGCGGAACAGCGCATTATCCAAAGCATACCACATCATCTGTAAAACATGGTGGAGGCAATGTGATGGCTTGGGCATGCATGGCTGCCAGTGGCACTGGGACACTAGTGTTTATTGATGATGTGACACAGGACAGAAGTAGCCGAATGAATTCTGAGGTGTTCAGAGACATACTGTCTGCTCAAATCCAGCTAAATGCAGTCCAATTGATTGGGCGGCATTTCATGATACTGATGGACAATGACCCAAAACATACAGCCAAAGCAACCCAGGAGTTTATTAAAGCAAAGTAGTGGAAAATGCTTGAATGGCCAAGTAAGTCACCTAACTGACCTAATTGTGCATGCATTTCACTTGTTGAAGACTAAACTTCAGACAGAAAGGCCCACAAACAAACAACAACTGAAAGCTGCTGCAGTAAAGGCCTGGCAGAGCATTAAAAAGGAGGAAACCCAGCATCTGGTGATGTCCATGAGTTCAAGACTTCAGGCTGTCATTGCCAGCAAAGGGTTTTCAACCAAGTATTAGAAATGAACATTTTATTTTCAGTTATTTAATTTGTCCAATTACTTTTGAGCCCCTGAAATGAAGGGATTGTGTTCAAAAAATGCTTTAGTTGCCTCACATTTTTATGCAATCGTTTTGTTCACCCCACTGAATTAAAGCTGAAAGTCTGCACTTCAACTGCATCTGAGTTGTTTCATTTAAAATTCATTGTGGTAATGTACAGAACCAAAATTAGAAAAAAGTTGTCTCTGTCCAAATATTTATGGACCTAACTGTATCTGTCAATGACTCCTCCCAGAAGAAGTTTGAAAAGGGCTAATTGCACAGGTAAATCTTCCAGTTGGTTTCTGAAACTCAATGACAACACAAAATAATAACTGATATGGAATTTGTAAGTACACTGTACAACTTGTGCACTGCTTCACCAGTATACTGAACATATCAAAGTTGTTAATAAACCTTAAGACTGTGTTCATGTACTGTGGGAGATATGAGTTTCCATGTACACATGATTCTATAAGCTGCCATAAGCTGATCTCTCATCTCATTTTAATACACAACATGAAAAGAAAATAATCAGTTCAGCCAAAAAAGCATTAGACCGCTGTGTTGAACCTGAAGTAAAGTGATCACTGCTTAATTTCTTTCCTTCGATTTTTATCTTTATAGAAAGAAAAATGACTTTTTCTGCAGATTACACAGCTAAACAACAGTGGCCTTACATTTCTCTATATTTCTCCAACCAGAAATGCATGTAGGCAGAAGGAACTGGAAAAGCACAATGTCACAAATGATAACTACAAAAATTCGCATAACACATGAAAACAGACTTAAAACAATTTTCCATCAAAAGCAAACTGCATGGAAATGTACTTCTAAAAGTTTTAGTTCGTCTTGTAAACAAAATTCAGTCTCCCCAAATAAGGCAAAACATATCTGTTTATCGCATAACTGCATGCAAAGAACATCTAAAATAAAAAACTAACTTCATATTGGAATTTAGCATTTGTTATTTTGCTTCGATCACTATTACACTGTACAATGAATACACTTTATGATGCTCTCAGCTATTACTTTCCAACCCTATACTACAAAATGTATTGTGTCTTTACTGCAAGCAATTCAATACCCATAAAGGTACAATTAAATAAAATGATACATTTTATATTAAACATTTAGATTTTCTAACCTGAACTTGCTCAATTTGAGCAGTTTCACTGGTTTTGGCTCAGATAGTAAGAACACAATTCTTTTTTGATCCAAAGCTTCCCAGTGGACAAACTTACATCCTGCCGTTGGTTCCCTCATCCTGAAAGCTGAAGGGAAAAGGTGACTCAGTAGTCAGGATGCCCTGGTCATGAATGCTGCCACAGCTTGAAACAATCTGCCAGCTGCCATAATCAGTGGAGACCGAAGAACCAGAGCGGGCGTATTCAGTGGCGGATCTGCAGTACAAAGAGAGAGCAGACATAGGGGATGTAACCGCAGCCACAACGGCAACAGTTAACATTTAACTGAGTGAGGGGAAAACAAAAAAAAAAACATTTCTACCTCAAATACAGAAGAGTGAAGTAAAACTAACTAAGACCCATTTTCCAAATGTGCATTTTCCCCACAACTGAAGCAAAAAAGAAAAGCAATCAGCAGATTTCTTAAATCACATAAGACCATTATTAAAGAATACAAAAGCTCCAAAAATTAATTAAAAATAATGTAATGAACTATGCTCCAACAAGAAGTAGAGAGCATCACGGTAGCTACTGTATTCATTGTTTGATTCTGGAAGAAACAGCAATGTGTGCAAAGAAAACATTCCTTATATGAACTACTAATCTTCACTAATAAAATATGCACCCAAATGATTCCATCAATCCATCTTTGAACCCACCTAATCCAGTTTAAGGCACAAAATAGGAACCAGCTCTGGACAGAACACACTCATTCATGCTAGTTCAATAAAAGTCAACAACTAACCTAATGTGTGTGTTTTTTGATGTGAGAAGACAACTGCAGTACATAGAGAAAAGGTAAAACGTGAAACTCCACACAAATACCCATAACAGTGAGAAAACAGTGCTATCCATTGTGTCAATGTTTCAAACCAATAGAATATAATGAAGTACAAAGCCAACCTAACATTTAAAGATGTAATCTACTTACAAGGTAGCTTTTTTCCTTAGACTCGGTGCCAATCTCTCAGAGCTGTGAGTGCTACTGTTTGAACTTGGCATTAAGCAAATACAGGATTCCTTAAATTAAGTTTTCAATCTATTTTTCAATCACAGAGGTTTCATAAAACTTTAAACTAGACAACCAAAAACACATGTTAAAAACTGCAACTAGGTTGAAAAGAAAAAAAAATTTCTTTCAAAAACAGATACTGTAATTATATTTATCTAGTGCTGTATACACTTAGATCTACCTGTTGTCTGGAAGGTATCTTGGAAGCATAGGGATAATTTTTTTTTTATTATTATTTTGATATACAGTAATCCCTCGCTATATTGCACTTCGACTTTTGCGGCTTCACTCTATCGCAGATTTTATATGTAAGCATATCTAAATATATAACGCGGATTTTTCGCTGTTTCGTGGGTTTCTGCTTCCAAGAGCAAAACTTAAAAGAAGTGGTGAGGCGGCCTTCTGCTGTTATGCACCTAAAATCTGGAATAGCCTGCCAGTAGGAATTTGCCAGGCTAATACAGTGGAGCACTTTAAAAAACTACTGAAAACACATTATTTTAACATGGCCTTCTCATAACTTCACTGTAATTTAATCCTGATACTCTGTATATCCAATTCATTATAATAACTATTCATTCAAAATCTGTACTAACCCCTACTCTCTCTTCTGTTTCCTTTTCCGGTGTCCTGTTGGTGGTGGCGTGCGCCACCACCATCTACCCAAAGCACCATGATGATCCAACAATGATGGATGGATTAAAAGCCAGAAGTCTGTATGACCATCAGCATCAAGTGACTCCGTGAAAACCCGAACTACAAAGAGGACTATTTCATTTATGTTAGGTAGAATGCCCAGAGGGGACTGGGCGGTCTCGTGGCCTGGAACCCCTACAGATTTTATTTTTTTCTCCAGCCTTCTGGAGTTTTTTTTTGTTTTTTCTGTCCACCCTGGCCATCGGACCTTACTCCTTTCTATGTTAACTAATGTTGTCTTATTTTAATTTCTTATTTTGTCTTTTATTTTTCTTTTTTTCATTATGTAAAGCACTTTGAGCTACTTTTTGTATAAAAATGTGCTATATAAATAAATGTTGTTGTTGTTGCTTGAACAATGGGTCTTTTTACTTCCGGTACATGCTTCCTCAATTGGTTTGCCCAGTTGATTTCATACAAGGGACGCTACTGGCGGATTGCTGAGAAGCTACCCAATCAGAGCCGCAGTTAAGTTCCGGTGTGCTGATTGGCTCAGCGACAGAGCGCCGAATTCGATTCCGCTGCATTAACCAGGAAGTCTCGTCTCGCTCATTCAGCATCAACGTGTTACACTGTGTAAAGAGTTAACTTTTGTGCTCTTTTGTGTTTATCTTTGTGCATAGTCAAGCCCTTTGTTATGGCTCCAAAACGATCTGCTCCTGCTTCAGGGGCCATGCCCAAGCGCCAACGGAAGATGCTAATGATTGCCGAAAAGGTAAAAGGTTTGGACATGTTGAAGGAAGGGAACAGCTACACCGCTGTAGGACGCCATTACGGCATCAATTGAGTCCACGATTCTTTTTATTTAAAAAGGAGGAAAAGAATATAAGATCTACAGCGTCAGTGTCCTTTAACCAGGGCGCAAAACGAGTTGTAAGTGGATGTAATAAGGCGGTAGTCCGGATGGAATCTGCTTTAGGGATTTGGATTGAAGACTGCCGGAAGAAGAACAACGGCAGTGCTACACAGTCGCCTGAAGAGGCTCCTTTAGAAGAGCTGTAACGCTCTCCTTTATTGTGCAGTAAAATTAAACTCATCGTTATCGGACAAGTCGTCGTGTCATTGTTGGTGAGTAACCATAATTCATTTTCTACGTACAGTACTTAGTACATGTACGTACGTTTAGTGTCACTGTACACATATTTTACTGTATACAATTTTTCTTGCATTGTACGTATTTATTGCTTGTGGCCTGTCTATCGTAATGACTGTAACATAACATGTAACATATGTGATATCGGAGACGCTCGATATCTATAATATTTAGGTTTTACTGTATATAAACAGTGTGTTTACATACATAATTTCAACGAATCTTACCTAATATCTAAGAGAACACAAAGGGTTTACGCTGTATAACTGTGCAGGAAATGTTTATAAGAGTGTGGGGGAGTTTATAAGAGCTTAAAATATATAAAAATAACCATATAAACATATGGTTTCTACTTCGCAGATTTTCACCTTTTACGGGGGGGGGTTCTGGAACGTAACCCCCGCGATAGGTGAGGGATGATTGTACTTTATTAATCCCCAAGAGGAAACTGTCTTTATTCATGACCACTAGGGGGTCAGAGAGCTCTCCTGGAGAATTTTTCAGGTTAAGAGTCTTGTTCAAATGCCAAACAGAGTAGCAGCCTTTCTTAAAAATAAACATAAAAAATGAACTTGAGACACACTGATACAGGGAATTGTTTTTTTTGTTGTTGAAGTTGCCTGTGATTATTAATCAAAGCATTTTTATAAACTTTCAGGGATTATAATTGTTTTCATACTTTAAAAATAACTATGCTAGTTAATCAATTTTTTCTTTATATTTTAAAATTAAGTGAGAGGCAGTACTTTTAATAAGTCAATCAATTGGATCTTTAAATGATAGGAATCTGTGACAAGCTGAATGGAGTAACTGTAAGCTCTAAAATAGTTCCTATTTTAAGTTATGTATGACAAAATCTCATCTTCTTGCCATTTGTAAAGCATAATCATGAACATACAATGTTCTTGTGAAAATCCACAGTGAAGACAAGCCAAGCACAGTGTAAATATAAAATGGACTCCTGAGTTAAAAGATATATTGTGAAAAACCTCTAAAATAATAACTGCAGTGTTATTAAAAAAAATCATAGTACAAATTTGTTTCTGAAGAGGAAGCTGATACTGCTACTTTCTGGTTAGCATTCAGTTATGCCAGACACAAATCATAAAACTGAAGTTGTCAGCTTATCTTTCACCACCAGAAACAATTGCCATGACACTAATTTATAACAAAAGACAGTTATCTTTAACTGAACTCCCTCCAAGGTTTTCAGAACTATAAACAAAAAAAAAAAAATCTTTTTGCAACTAAATAGAACCTTGAGAAGGTAACTATTAGTAAAATGTTTATCTCTTTCATTTCAAATGGCAGGGGCAATGATATCAAACAGTCAAATATGCAAAGTGACTAAACAAATAAAGGATACTTGTAAACTACAGAGAGGTAGGTTCAGTTGAAGAGAATCACTGAAAAAAGTCCCAACACAATGGTGCCACAGTGGTCCAGTTAAGCAAAATTTCAATGTGCAGGACATGAAGGGGACAATGTGATAGTCCTATCAATTTAACACATCTTTACTTGACACTAGGGACTGAGTTAGAGATTCTGGGTCGTCTCATACACCTGTACATGCAACCAGTTAAGTGGAAAACTTCATTTTAAAAGTCAGCATCTCAGCTATCCACACCAGAGGATATCCCTCTAGGTATCCTACAGGCTCCGGCTCCTCTTGACACTGTATAAAATGAAGCAGGTTAAGAAATTGGATGGATGTTGCACATAAGATGGTGTAATGGTGCAGTGTTTACCACTACTGACTCACAGCTCAAGGGCCCTAGGATCAAATGTCTGTCAAGTTATCTTAAAAGATCTGTAGTTCTCCTTGTATCTGTGTGTTTGTTCCTGTGGGCAGCCTGCTGTTTTCTTAAATTCTAAACAAGTACTACTAGCTAAACTAGCATATTTTGAGTAAACGTGCATATTGCCTGTGTCCAACTATAGGCTGTTCCTTTGTCCAAATTTGGCTTCTGCCTTGCTTTCCATGATCCCAGGTAGTACTAGGGTGTTGTACCATGTTAGCCATTATGAATGTAGTGAAAAATCAAGCAAAATGACACCTTTTATTGGCTAACTAAAAAGATTACAATATGCAAGCTTTTGAGGCAACTCAGGCCCCTTCATCAGGCAAGATGTAAACAATGTAATGAAGATGTAATGATGTACATCTTGCCTTAAGAAGGGGCCTGAGTTGCCTCAAAAGCTTGCATATTGTAATCTTTTTAGTTAGCCAATAAAAGGTGTCATTTTGCTTGATTTTTCACTACATTCATAATGGCTAACATGGTACAACACCCTAGTACTGTGGAACCTGTGTAAATTCATTCTCTGGCAGAGTGTTTGTCCAGTTTCTCCCACATAGAGTGCAGTGTTAGGACATTTCAATGCAGAGAATTAGGTAGACCACATTAGATGATCTGCAGGAAAATTATCCTTATGTGATGTTCTAGTCAGCAGTGTGGTATAACTATACGGTCTGCATTATAAATGTGGGCACACGTTTTACATCTTTTCTGTAGGCAGAGAGATGTGCCATTTTCTGTTGGTACACTTAGGGAGCTTCGGACAATTAGTTGCTGAAGGTTTGGTGGTTGTCTGTATACCAGGAGGGGAGGTTCAGGAAATACATTTTTCAGTGTTTGGTCATTGTTTAGCACTGGCTGAAGTTCTTTTATAATTTTTCGAAGTGCTTCAAGAAGCGGGATGCGGTTCTGTTGTCTTTGTTTTTATATTCCAAAAGGTTGTCTCTGGGTATGGCAGTAGCTCTTCTTATTTGAGTGTCATGATCCCAGGAAAAGCTATATTCTTCTAATACTATAGAAAAAGAGGGCTCAAGAAATAGATGGATGGGCTTTGTGCATGTTATTAATATGGTGTTTTAAGAACTGTTTCACTCTTTTCCAAGTATAAAAGTAAAATCTGTATAGGCAGAAGGCACAAGGATTTGCTAATTAACTTCCCATACCATGCCTACCACTGTGACACTAACTGCCATTATTGGAGTAGTGAGCCAAATTTCAACTAAACATAAAATGGGAAACTGACAAAAACAGAAGAAAAAAAAAATATTCAACAATACTTGGAATGGATCGTTTTACCAGATATTTAAGAAAGTCAAGATGTATAACGCATATTAAACATCTTACCATCTGTGTAGCTCCTCATATTTCCAATTTAACTGTCTAATACTTTGTTATTTAAAGCAGACTTGGGACTAGGAGGGGGATATGGAAGACACTAACACAAAAGTTACTGCCAAATTCTAATGCAGTCAGGTAAATGAAAACTGAAGAGATCACTTGTACTAAATTTTAAAAAATGAAAGCTCAACTTTATAAAAGGTTCACACTTCACATCATGTTAATTAAATACATTTTTAGATTGATGACAGCTATTGCTCTGTCTAATAAACTGTAATTAAATCAAGACATGATGTTTTAGCAATGCCCTCAAATATTGCAATTATAACTCAAAAATACAACAGGACTAACCTGAGGTACAGAATACCCTACACCTAACCATACTGAAGCTTGCAAATTAGAACTGAAGGTCTGACAACCAAACAAAGGATTACTTGTCCAAAATATGTACTCTGTGCTAATTTTTTAATTTTTTATTTTTAGTGGCTTTATACACAATGAGAAAGAACATTACCACTTGGACAAAGCAGTAGTATACTATTGTGCATCAACATAAAAATGCATAGGAAGATGGTGCATCAACATAAAAATGCATAGGAAGATGGATAAAGAGGAAGCCATCGGTCCTGAAAAACATCCATACATTCATCCATTACTGAACCCTCATTCTAATTACAATTAGTAAGTCACCAATTAGTTTGATTAACCATGTATGTAGGAAGGCTACCAGCAAGCCTATAGAAAAACCACATGCAGGCACAGAGAGAATGTGCAGACTCCATCAAGATAGTACCTGGGACAGTATTCAAACCCCAAGCAGTGACAGAAGTATTTAGTTAATGATGTTTTTATTACATCTTACAAAACACCAAGACAACTACAAAATATCAAGTATTACCACAGCATTTGGAAGGCAACACCTGTGATAAAAGACTGTTACGGTTTGTCCTTAAAATTATGCAATAACATGAATGTAAGTACTGCGGTGGGCTGGCGCCCTGCCCAGGGTTTGTTTTCTGCCTTGCGCCCTGTGTTGGCTGGGATTGGCCTTGGCAGACCCCCCATGACCCTGTAGTTCGGATATATAGTGGGTTGGATAATGGATGGATGGAAGAATGTAAGTAAGTTTTATCTTATAAGAAGCCATACAAATGCCCTAAGTAGGTTCAGTAGCTGAAATTCCTGCTTCCATTTTAAATGATATCTAAGAAGTGGAAAGAGGGATCAGAAACTTGCTTACTGAAGTTACAAAAATCAAGACAACAACAGGCCTATTTAGCCCAACAAATGTCACCTGTCCTAGCCACTTCATTCTTCCAAAATAACTTTGTCTAGTTTTAATAGACCTTAAAGTCCTACTGTCTACCACACTACTTGGCAACTTATTCCATGTGTCTTTGGTTTTCCATGAGAAGTAAAACCTCCAATATTTGTGTAAAAGTTACCCTTAAGAAGTTTCCAACTGTTGTCACCATGTTCTTGTTAACTCATTTTAAAGTTAACAGTCTTGATCCACTGGACTAATTTCCTTGATTATTTTAAACACTTCAATCATGTCACCTCTTAATCTGCTTTTGCTTAAACTGAAAAGGCTCAGCTCATCCGCATTCCCTCACTGCATCTAATGATAGACAGAGCTGATTGGTAGAATTAATAAATGCAACTATTGGCAATTGTATTCACGCATATATTTGTTACGTTATTGGACAGACACGCTTAAAATGTAAAGGTTAATTTTAATTTAAACCAATTTGTTTTATTTTACTTAATTCTGATGCAATCCACATGTTTTTGAAACTAAGAAATTAGTTAAATTGAGAAACGGGGAGAGACTGAATCCTTGAAATGGTGCTGTGGAGTCACTTAGGAACACTACAGTGATCCCTCGCTATATCGCACTTTGCGGCTTCACTCTATCACGGATTTTATATGTAAGCGTATTTAAATATATATCGCGGATTTTTTGCTGGTTCGCGGATTTCTGAGGACAATGGGTCTTTTAATTTCTGGTACATGCTTCCTCAGTTGGTTTGCCCAGTTGATTTCATACAAGGGACGCTATTGGCAGATGGCTGAGAAGCTACCCAACTTACTTTCTCTCTCCCTCTCTTGCGCTGACTTTCTCTGATCCTGACGTAGGGGGTGTGAGCAGGGGGGCTGTTCGCACACCTAGACGATAGGGACGCTCGTCTAAAAATGCTGAAAGATTATCTTCACGTTGCTACCTTCTGTGTGCAGCTGCTTCGTGAAGCGACATGCTGCACGGTGCTTCGCATACTTAAAAGCTCAAAGGGCACGTATTGATTTTTGACTTTGTTTTTCTCTGTCTCTCTCTCTCTCTCCCTGCTCCTGACGGAGGGGGTGTGAGCTGCCGCCTTCAACAGCTTTGTACCGGCGGTGCTTCGCATTCTTAAAAGCCAAACAGCCCTATTGATTTGTTTGCTTTCCTCTCTGTTTCCTTTGAAGAGGAAGATATGTTTGCATTTTTTTAATTGTGAGACAGAACTGTCATCTCTGTCTTGTCATGGAGCACAGTTTAAACTTTTGAAAAAGAGACAAATGTTTGTTTGCAGTGTTTGAATAACGTTCCTGTCTCTCTACAACCTCCTGTGTTTCTGCGCAAATCTGTGACCCAAGCATGACAATATAAAAATAACCATATAAACATATGGTTTCTACTTCGCGGATTTTCTTATTTCGCAGGTGGCTCTGGAACGCAACCCCCGCGATGGAGGAGGGATTACTGTACATTAAAGTCCAGACTTAAGCTGCTTCACATCATACTGAACAGTAAGCCCAGAATAATTAAACAGAATTATGAAATTACATTTAAGATCACTATATATGAAACAAACCATTTTATTATTTTACATCTGAAAGGTGAAATTTATAAAAATTGCATACAGTATGCACAAACATCAGGATTTATGAAAGCAAACGTGACGGGAGAATTTGCTTGCGTATATTTACAGCAACTCTGACCCATCCGGACGCAACATTTCAGAGAAACTGGGAAATGATAACACCCTTGATCAAGAATGAAAGAAAATGCAGCCAAAACCAGCCAAATGATAATTCATACACCAAGCGGTTGTTAGAATGTAAATTGATATTCCTAACATATGACACCTCAAAAGTGATAATTATTAGACAGTATTTTACTCCCTTTAAGAGGGTCAACACTGTGTTTTTGCACTGAGGAACTTTTTGGCTTTTCATTTCTTTATATAGGCTACTTGTTGTCACTTCTAAGGGAGTTTGCTAACTGGGCAGGGATATCTCAGCCAAGCTTCACTTCATCTTGTTTGCTGTGCTAAAAGCAGTCAACCAACACCGAGGTGCTACATCCAGTTTTTGTATGGTATGGGTGTAACATACATAACTCATTTATGCCAACATAAAAAGGCAATGCGCAGCAGTATCCAGTACTCCAAATGTAATCAGACCAGTTTACTACACTCACATTGTGATAATGGGCACCAAGCAATAATGAAACTACCTGTGTTAGCCTAAGGTGTTACATTCCTTTAATACACATGCCACATGGCTTGGTGGCCAGGGTCAACTGGTGATCATTTATTTTGAGAAGCAGTAGCTCTGGCAGATGTGATGGTGCTGCAAGTGGTGACTGGCTTTGTTGGTAAGGTAAATGGCTAAATCCTCAATTTTTCATATAACCTGTACTATGCATTGTAACAGTAATCATATTATTGCATATGCCAGGTAGTAATAGTAGCTACCCACTCAGACGCTGGCGTCTTATGCCTTTCATTGATCCCTTTAATATGTATGGGAGGTGCTATAATGCCACACAATCTTGCGTGGTCAGTCACAAAGCACAGCCAGATACTCTTGAATGCAGGTGAAAGGAACTTGATGCATCAGATCGGAAGATGCTGAAGTTCTGTAGCAACATGATTGCGTATGTATGTTCCATGTATTATTGTTTCAGGGCAGCAACCAATCAGAGTCTGATATACATTCATGTACACATGTTTACAAGATGTCTGCAAATTATACATGTAAATTCCACAGACATGTGCATGTAACAAGTTAAAAAAAAAAAAAAAAAAAAGATTTTTTTTGTTGTTGCACAGATTTGTCTAAAACTCTGTATTTGTATTAATCATACTTGATTAATGGTTTAGAATGTATAACTATAACTGCTTCTCTGTTCTCATTAATAAAGATTTTATTTAGATTCACAACATACACATAAAAATATAGTAAACTTGATAATCAAACACCTCTACAAAAATAGCACCCATGACTATTTATTTGCCAGACAAAAACTAAAACCATTTTAAGCACTTGTTAAAACAGAATAAATTATTCACCTTCGTCCTGGAACAGCCAAAGGACTACTTCCTGCCCGCATGAAGCTGTTTTCTGATTGGTTGGAGGAAGAGGAGCTTGAAGATTTCCCTTCAGACAAGCCAAGATGAAAGAGACGTTCTTCAGGCTGATGAGGCTTGTTAAGCAGCAAAGTTTGTGGGGATGACGTCCTTCCTTTCCTCCTAATAAGAATATTGACAAACAACATGGAATCAAGTTGGAATCAATATAAAAGGATAAATTCAGTATTTTTCACATCAAAGTTATTTCTTCACAATCAAGGTATATATTAATTTGCTACATGAAACTGCATTCTAAAGAAAAGCATATTTTATAAGTTAAAAAAAAAAAACTACAGTAATCCCTCACTATATCGCGCTTCGACTTTCGCGGCTTCACTCTATCGCGGATTTTATATCTAAGCATATCTAAATATATATCGCGGATTTTCCCTGGTTCACAGATTTCTGCGGACAATGGGTCTTTTAATTTCTGGTACATGCTTCCTCAGTTGGTTTGCCCAGTTGATTTCATACAAGGGACGTTATTGGCGGATGGCTGAGAAGCTAACCAATCAGAGCACGTATTACGTATTAAATAAAACTCCTCAATGATATACGATATGCATGTTTGGGCTTAGTATATAAACAGTGTGTTTACATAATTTAAACGACTCTTACTTAATATCTAAGAGAATATAAAGGGTTTATGCTGTAGAGCTGTGCAGGAAATGTTTATAAGAGTATGGGAGAGTTTATAAGGGCTTAAAAGCCCGAACAGCACCTATTGATTTTTGATTGTTTGCTTTTTTTTTCTCTCTCTCTCTCTCTGACATTCTCTGCTCCTGACGTGATATGTTTGCATTCTTTTAATTGTGAGACGGAACTGTCATCTCTGTCTTGTCATGGAGCATTTTAAACTTTTGAAAAAGAGACAAATGTCTGTTTGCAGTGTAGCTGGGCAACATAGTAATAGTGTTGTCAAGGTTAGTATTGTGTGCGTTTTGTTTCCATCATCCCGTTTGCTGTGTAATGTGTGCATCAGCGAATGTCATCCCCGTAAATAAAAGGGGGGGCGGATGATGGAGGGAGACCACAGACCCTTAATTATGGAAGACACCTGTGTATAATACTCTATTACATCCGGCACAGGACTATATAAACAATCAGGAGGGAAAAGGAGAGAGAAGGAGACTATCATTTTCACGACCACGAACCATCTTTACCTGCTGTATTCCAAATCGCGCATTTGCATCCAGTTTGTTTTTCATTCCGCCGGACACTCCAATACCCTCATCACGAGAGACCCCGGGGTCAGACTTCATCATCCACCACACGCCGAGGATTCATGGTGAGGCTGTTCCATTTTGTTCCGGGAAATACAAACGCTCCACATATCGGTTAACCAGTCATTTGCATTCAGGACAATTGTTACCTCGGACTCAAGTTCATGACCCTTCATTTCCGTATGTCATTCATTTTTGTTATTCGTGTTGTCTGTTATATGTTACAAGGGCAAGGGAGGGTTTATTGTGTATGTATGTATATATATATATATATATATATATATATATTATATATATATATATATATATATATATATATATATATATTATATATATATAGATATATTATATATATATATATATTATATATATGGTGTTGTCACGTTGTTGCTTTGGTGGAGGGATATATATTTATTTATTTTGCTATTTTTCTTGTTATTGTTTCATTTGATATAATTAATCACCTATTTTTACATATCTGTTTTTGGTGTGCTTGACTAAACCATCGATTGTGGAGAAAATTTTCATTTGTTAAGAGGTACGGCTTGTTATTTAGATTCAGCTCAGTAGTTTATCCAGGCCACAGGTCTTGGAGGTGTAGCTGTCGGCCAGGTAAGAGGTCGGCCGTTACAGCAGTGTTTGAATAAAGTTCCTGTCTCTACAACCTCCTGTATTTCTGTGCAAATCTGTGACCCAAGCGTGACAATATAAAAATAACTATATAAACATATGGTTTTTACTTCGCAGATTTTTCACCTTTCACGGGGGGTTCTGGAATGCAACCCCCACGATCGAGGAGGGATCACTGTAGTTTGGTCTTGCAGTTTATAATGAAGCTGATGGGTAACCGTGTTCCAATGTGGAAAAAAGTCTTAAAGCTTATTGAATATGTCTGCTTTGAAGTACCAGACCTTCCATATGTTTGAGGCAAGCTTCTGACAACAATAGTTAACTGAAAATAATATTTCACTGAGGTAAGAATACATTTCTTGCTCACCTTCTCACAGTGAGAGTTGGAGGTGAAGTTATGACAACCCCCACATTTGCCAAGCTAAATTCTACCTATTATAATTTGTACAAATAATAATATATTAGAACTGAACTGATTACACTCTACTGTATTTTTAATAAGTTTCACTTTAGAAATGATTCAATGGGGTAAATTACTATATCCTATGACTGTGAAGAAATAACTGACTTGAAAAATACCAAAGTTATCCTTTAAATTACATACTGATGATAAAAATAATGTTTTATTTTAAAATAAAGTAATAGTTTACACATTTTTTTTTCAAATATTTCCTACCAAAAAAAAAATTATGTATTTTCTAAAGTAGTTTTTTGACATTAAGACATAAATGAGATAAGGTAAATGAGAAAACAAAGCAAAATCTGATTCTACTCATTCACCTCCAAATAAGATACAGTTGGTGTGTGTGTCATGTACATTTCTCTGGTGCACTGCATCATGATTAACACAGAATAATTAATTTTAAATGGGTGAACTTAACTCCTCAAATGAGATCTTAATTGAAAGGTCTCATTCCCATAATTGATGAAGATGATGGTTATGCACCTTGAAAAAAGTTAATAGGTCTGAAAATATATGTCTCACTACTAACTAGTATGATTTCAAGGACATAGAAGAACAGAAGATTTGGAAAGTAGGGCAGGTTCCTTTTGACAAAGTTTTCTACTTTGTATATAAAGTAGAAAAAATAGAGTGTTATTGGAAAATTATATTTGCAGTGTATTTTTTTTTTAAATACTCTCCACAACATGATCTCCTCTCTACAGATGTCTCTAAAGCTCTGGATTCCTATGAATTAAAAACATAAGGAAGGCTGAAATGTGTAATAGTAAGGTACTTCTCGCCCTTACGGAAAAAAAAGTAAAACAGAGAAAAACAAAGGACTAGGGACATTTCTGAGTGATCATTCTATAGACCAATTTCATTACTGAGCAATAAATGATGCTAAGATCTTAGCAAAAATGTTATCAACATAGATAAACAAAAAATACAGATAGTGCTCCCTTATTATATCGCTGCACTTGTACTTGCACAGTAATGCCTCATTCAAAGTAGATGTGTTCCTGGAATTTAGATTGCTACAAGAAACTTGTTACCAAAGGTACAGTAGATGCACTGTATCTAAGAAGGAATATGGGTATTTGTGACAAAGTGGGCCTTGTAATTTTTTCCTTGCTCAGTATATCATTTCCTTCTACGGCCACAGTCCAAAATGGCTACATGCGTCCTCATTTGCCTTGCCCAGTAATTGCATATTCATGCTGCTGACTGTTCCCAGCAGAGGAAACACCATCTGTACTCACTTTCCCCGATTCCATGAGTTCATCCAAGCTAGAATCTTTAATTAATGGGTGCTGGTAGCCACAAATCCAGTCTAATATATTTTTTGCATAAGCAACGCACCTGCTGCTTCCAGTAAAGGGCTCTCTATTCATGCTGCCTATTCCATGCTCTGCACCAAATCAAGTCATGGTCAAGAACTAACTCCATGATTCTAATAATGGCATTCTTTTCTAAGTCTTCTTTATAATCTGTATTTTAGTTTATAAATATATTGCTTGTATTTTTTGTGAAACACTAGAGACATATTTATTCCTTTATTAAAATATTTAAATTATAATATGCGTGAAATACCTCAACACTCAAATATAATAACTTTGTAATCTATATCACATACATAATAAGAAATGACTATTCTGTGTAGGCACTGTAAGTTGCACAATGACTAACACCGTGCTCTGGGGAACAAGTACTTGAACATGCGAATGAGCCACAGTGTGATTTTTTTTACTGACTTCATTATTAAGGAGCTTAGCTCACAAGTATTCATTAAGTGAGGTATGACTGTATATTTTATACATACACATACATAAATACATACATATATAATACACATAGAATCCCTTTTTTTTTTTTTTAACAGATACATTTGTACCATCATTTCTTTGAAACATAAAATGCCACACTACGAAGAACTAAAGCAGTGGGTGGCATGGCACTACCTACTTTTCTGTTTTACTACTGGGCTGAACATATATAAATGTTGAGAATTTATAAGGAAGCAGAAGGTTAAAAATGCACCTGCTTGGTCAACCTTGAAAAAAAATTTTGTTCAAAGTCCTCACAGTATGCTTTGTGGAATTTACTACAAAACCTTACACACCCTTGCTATCACAGACTGAAATAAAAGGCTGCTTCTTTATGGGCGCATAAACCGTTGGCACGGCACTGTCAGATCTAAACACTAGCATGGCAAATTGCTTGCATACTGAAGTGACTTTAGTTGCAGGTGGAAATCTCATTTTACTTATGGTGCCAAGCAGAGTTGCATTGTGGTGCAGGGTAGTCTATTAGCCGGCGAAAGCACTGTGAAGAAGCTGTCTGTTGCTATGGTCCTGCCTTTGTCCAGTCTGATAGCGATCACGGGACATCATATCTTTGATTGCCGGTACAACAAACAGTTCTGAGCAGGTATCAGCCACAGCGCTGCTCTTGCGAAAAGAATCAAGATAAATGCCATCAACTCAGAGAGGGAGAGGCAAGTTTGTTGTACCACCTGAATGTCACTAAGAAAATAAAACTGAATAATAAAAAAAACAAGCGCTAACTTTTATAAATAGCCAAAATTTACACCGGGTGTTACAGACTCAAATCAAATGTATGTTTTTGTCATATTGTAGAAATAATAATAATAATAATAGCAGCTCACTACTCAAAACGAGGAGCACCCAGGATCTTCAGGTAATAAAGGCAGTAGTTCTTACCTCTGCACCATTCAAGAATACATGTAAACTCCCTGTTGACTGACATTTGAGCTTGATCTTGAACTCATTAACAGCCACATGTAAATCAAATGCTTTTTTTTTTTCCTTTGGTTATATTCTTGAATAAAAGTGCACGTGTTTATTTGATATTTGGACTAAAGTCTTCACACATTATACACTTCTCGTCATTATTAGTATAACATGGAAAAAGTTTATGCTTTAGGTATGTGTTCAGAATTTCTTGTATTTCTCACATTTCCTTTTATCCTACAATTACCCAGATCTTTGTAGACACAGAACACACATGAAATGCATGTATTCCAAATAATGATATACTGTATTATTTACCCTATACAACTCCAGGAACCTCACAAGCAGATAAGGAGCCTTGGCTTGAGCTGGGAGAATTGAGCTCCATCAAGGCGGGGGATGGGACAGCAGGTTGCGTGTGCTAATCTACGCATTTACAAAACAAAAGACACTGATGGAGAGGTGTGAAGGGATTTAAAGTGGGCCGGGATTACGAGTTTTTGTAGGCTTCAGGAATTCTAGTGTTAACAAGAACTGGTGTACAAAAAATTAGCAAATATATTTAAAACCAAAATGCACATACAGAAGGCAACTAGAAAATGGTCAGCATATTCATTTCTGAAAGGTATTGTCTTTATAAGGTTATGGGCAGGATGTCAGGCATACCCATTTAACAGTATTACCCATAGGGTGTTGCAGCTGATGCAAATAGGAAGTAATGAAGAACTCTCGTGCCTCATGTGCCTTACTGTTGCACTTATTTGGCATCAGCCATGGTGAGTGAGCAAATGTGTCAGAGGGGAGAAAAAAAAAAAAAAGTACTTTTTGGTACAAGAGAAGTGAGTCCCTGCTATTAAATCTGTGGGAGCCAAACATCAGTGAATTCATGTTTCCTGCTCCTCTTCCCACTGTTTGCAATAAATTTTACTAATCTGACATGTAGAGAAAAGCCAAGCAAAATGACACCTTTTATTGGCTAACTAAAAAGATTACAATATGCAAGCTTTTGAGGCAACTCAGGTCCCTTCTTCAGGCAAGATGTGATTACAATACATCTTGCCTGAAGAAGGGGCCTGAGTTGCCTCGAAAGCTTGCATATTGTAATCTTTTTAGTTAGCCAATAAAAGGTGTCATTTTGCTTGGCTTTTCTCTACATTTATAATGGCTAACATGGTACAACACCCTAGTACTACTAATCTGACATTTAATTCTATTCATTATAACTCAGGGTAGCAGAGTGTTGCACTGGTTAGCACCTCTATCTCACAGCACATATCACATTTTGTCCACAATAATCAGTAAAACATACTTGGGAGACACTTCCCTAACCCTCAGGCCCACTTAAAAGACCATTGCACCATTACAATCCACTCAATAACTAGTTACATTTTTGTTTGTCATTAACTTTAATTCATTTAGTTGAGTTAAGCTTAGTCCCAAACATTTCTGCTATTTTTCCAAACTCAAGTCAATCTTAATTCTGTGAGTGAAGGACTTATTATATATACAAATACTCAGTAAAGTATTAGAATAAAAGAATCCACTTTAAATGTACTTCTCCGGATAAAACTAAGGTTAACTGCACCCACTGCAGAGGTGAGCTCTGATATCATTCATTAATGTTACAACTGGAAATTCTAACTGCTTATTCATCACACATTATGCTAGATGGAGAGCAAGACCCAAATCAGCTCCATATGTCTGCTTTATGTAAATATTGAAACTGTAGCAATACATAAGATATACACCCACTTTCTAAATTTGCATTCTCATATTGCTTGATCAGCTAGGGATACACCTGCAGGTATAATTCAAAAAACTGCATTAGCTGATTACCTTAGTAAAAAAGATAAATATTTAAATGTTCTAGAAAAAGGCTGCTTATGTTGCTAGCTAAACTCATGTTAGTAAAAGCACTCCAAGTTACATAAAGGGCTTGGTGGTATTCTTGAAACGCATCTTAAATTACATTACTTTAGTTAACTTTACATATTAAAACTGCGCCCCCGCCTCCCGTTCAAAACTATATAATCAATACGTGATTTTATGTGAGTGCATTTTAAAAATGTGATGAGCCATAATTTATTACAATATGATTTAATGTTTTAAATGTACTAAAAACTAAAGTGAATGAAGAAGCATTTTTTTAAATTCTGTTACTTCATTTTCCTAATTCAATTCAATTTAAAAATGCACACAGTATAGCAGCTTATTGATACTTCTTACCAGGCTGCCTGCGTCTGCCCTCCAGCGGACGTCAGCTCCACTCCTTCATAACTGAAATTGGCTGCACCAGCTGGAGAATCCTCTGTAATCAATGAAAAGTCACTGCTGAGGCTGGTTGTGCTACCCCTGTCTCTTCTCTCTAAAGAAACAATGGAATATGCAAACTTTGTATTAAAAAATATTTTGAAGAAAAACCAACTGATCATAGTGTGAGAATATATATAACCATAAAAATAAGCAAAAGTTCATATCAAATGATCTAGTTCATAATTAAAGGAATTCTTAGTTTCCAGGGGTATTTTTTTCTTCATTTTCTACATATACTTAATTGTTTTTTACCAAGTAAATAAGAAGCATGGAAATTTTAAGAGTTTTCCTCCTAAATAAATAAATGTCAGAAGCTGTTTGATTCATGTTCATATTTTTCATACTACACTGCCATATAACTGAATCTTAATAATAATAATAATAATAATAATAATTCATTACATTTATATAGCGCTTTTCTCAGTACTCAAAGTGCTATCCACACAGGGAGGAACCGGGAAGTGAACCCACAATCTTCCACAGTCTCCTTACTGCAAAGCAGCAGCACTACCAATTGTGGATATTTCACACACACTGCAATGAAGAGATGATTATACTAATTGAAACGCTGAGAAGAAATAATGTATAACAGAAGGTTTTAGACTTTACCATATTACAGCTAACGTCGGACACAGATTCAACAGTATTTATTCATCTGATGCTTTTATATACATCTAATCAGAATTAAGGCTGTATTTGTTCACATTTTTGTTCTTCTCATAAAGTGTGACTAACTTGGCACACACTAGAAGTGAAAGGTAAGGAATAAACTAGAATCTTTTTTTCCCCCTCTGAACTACTGTATAAAATAAAATAATAAATAAAACATATCTTGTAAATACATAACAAAATCATCTAAAAATCACAACAAGCAAAATTTGATGATTTAAGGATATGGATAAAAAATACACCAAACAATGAACTAAATTCCCTTAATTCATCCTGTGTAAAATTCAGTATTTTACTCAGTTCAGGGATACAGGAGCCACAACCTACACTACAGAACCTGTTAAAAAAACAAACAAAAAAAAACAAAAACAGGCACTAGACAGTAAGCTATGCTAGCTGGGATCGAAAGACTAAGACTCTAAGGCAGTGCTAACTACTGCACAGCTGCACAGGCACATTATACATACAAAACAGTCATTTTAATTGATGACCGGTGTTAAATTTCAGTTTTATAAAATGTTTACAACAAGTAAGGATATATGCATAAGTCAAATTTATATTTGAACGAGCATATGAATACATCCCAAGAATTACCACGAATATTGATAAAACTTATCAGAATTTCCTAAACTTTGTCTGGTTTGCAACAATATCATTCAAAAAAGGCAGCTCAATTTATTCAAATAAAATAGTTTGCCCAGTGTTCACAAAAAAGACGGAATATGCCAGTCTGTTAACTGAACATGTCTTTAGGATGTAGGAATAAACTAAAGTATTCAGAGAGCATGGAAAATCCATGCATGCAACCAAAGCAGTGGACTTTGAATCGTGAAAGTGCAGTGCTAATCACTGTACTACCCCATGCACTAATATAAAAAAAAGGCCAAATGATAACTGAATTTGAAAAATTAATTATTAACTGGTTTATTAATCTTAAAAAGAACTGAAAATTAAAGAAAAGGGTGTTTTGAGATGGTCCCATTAGTAAACACTACATGAAGAAAATGTACATACTTAGCTGACATATATCTTCTACTGTAAAGTCAGATTCTCTGAACTGTGAGTTTTTCCTCCTGGAAAACACAAAGTGCCAAAATTAAATTACACATCTAAATTTACACTCAGGAAGTATCTAGATAAAAACAAAAAACAAACAGATCAAGCCTAATCCCAATATTAAAAAGAAAAGTCTTTCACTGTAAAATGAACAGAAAAGTAAAAAATATATATATATACAAATCAGCACAATATTGTAAGTATAGAGTGATTATGTAAAAATATATTATATCAATCCATTCATTTTCTGAACACTCTTTTCCAGTACAGAGTCATGACAAGGTGCAGACAGAGCCTAAATGGGCATCAATGGATGCAAGGCAGGACTTAACTTTGGATGTAACTCTTGTCCATTAATGGACAAACACACAAAACCAAACTTACAATGATAATAGTGAACAGTGAACAATGAACATGACATGCATTATTTTGGAATTTCGGAAGAAAACCCTACAAACAAATACAGACTAGTCCAGTAATCAACCAAGGTTTCTAAAGAGTGAGGCAGCAATATTAACCACTATGGCCATAATACTGAGAGAAAAAACAAATAATTCAAAATTATAATACTGGATTTAAAGCATCAATAAATACTGTAATTATATAACTTTATTTGATATGAAAAGAAAAAAAAACTTTTCAGACTCCAAATCATAACTAAAGACTGTTAAATGAAGATCAAGAAATAGGCAGCCATTAAGTCGGAACCACCACCAAACCTGTAAGAATAATTTGCATGGTTTTATACTGTAATTATGAGAAATAAAAGACTAACACGATTATGCAGATATTCCACATCTTTAAAGGGAAGACTAAGGTAAAGGAACAACTAGAAATTTTTAGTGTCCACAAAGGATTTCAGCTGTGAAGTAGCAATAGCAACTGAACTCCAAATAAAGGGGGTTATCTCAGTTTGCAGCCCCATGCATAATCACTACTGTTAGCGTTTCACAGAAGGTTTATGAAGTAAACATTTTACAGCACAGTGTTTTCAACCCACAGAATAGGGACAATTAATTTGTTTGAACTTGCATGAAATCTGCCTACTACTTTATGAATAATGTCAGTGTAATATGTACTTTTCAAAAGCAGGTCCATCATATCTCCTTCCTATTGAAACGTAAGGTTATCCAGACATTTTCAGTCCATGTTCCCAAGCATGCTGCAGCTTCTGTTTTTTGTTTCCAATTTATAAATATGGGCCATTCCCGGCTTTTAAAGAACTTTTTTTTTTTTTTTTAATTCTAGTCTGTAAGACTTGCATCTCTAACTATTTTTATTTAGGACACTAGCCCCAAATAATGAAACAATTATAATATTTCATTTTTAATTGGGTATCCAAGATCTATTTTTAAGTGTTTTTAAAAAAAAAAAATCAGTAAATTAGCAAAAAAACAACACAAGAAGAAATAAAATGTGACAGAGGAGTCACTAACCTGTATCACTAGCACCTGTGTATGCGCAACATCAAAAAATCAGGTATTTTAAAAAGTGACAGCAGACTATTAATGAAAAATATTTGAGATATCCCTCTGGTTTGTATGCAACACTCACATATGAAAAACATACACAAGCCCCGAGTTACTTGCCTTTAAGGAGTACACACTGAACAGAAAATCTGTGTAATTAAAAAGGCAATTCACAATAAGGGTAGAAACTGATCTTGAATAAAAGAATTAGCTGGTGCAAAAAACATAATTACTGTCAGAGTTATCAAAAACATCTCTCCCTTGTTTTAAGCTTTATCATGTACTTGAACCTGTAAAACCATTTATAAGGAATTCAAACACTTGAGTATTTTCTCTTTATGAACAAAGAAATTCGAGCCATGATTCAAAGCCATCAAAAAAAGGGAACGTGTCAAGTGTTATAAAGTTGTCTGTCTATTGCCTACAGTTTTCATTTAATGAATGAAATTTAAAATGTTATTCTATTTATAGAAATCACAATGCACTTGGAACTACACTGAAAACTATTTTTTGAAAACTGTTAAGATTTGTTTTCAATTCAAATTGTGCATGCTCTTTGTCAGACTAGAATCACAGATTACCTGAGACACTGCTAAAGTGATTAAGGAAAAAAAATAATAATTAAGGCCAGCTTATGAAGTAAAAGAAAAACAATGTAAATATACTTTTTTCACTGAAGGAAAATACAAAAACACATACAAATTGTCGCCATGGAGAATAAAATTATAATCCAATTAAATGTCAGCATTACATTTCACAATGTTAAGAAATACATGGCTGCGGGAAAAAAAGGTTTCTTAAGGGAAAAAAACATGATTATTTGCTTACCTTTGTTTTCTAATACAGGAAAACTGGTCAGAAGTGATGTGCTTCAAAAAATTGAAGCAAAAAAAGAAAATCTAGCACAAAAAAACAAAAAGAGAGACAGATTTAGCCCGTATACTTAAAATGATGAAGATATAATGAAAGGATTCCCTCTGGTGGCTCACTGGAAAAATTCCAGTGAAAGCTCACAAAAAAAAAAAAAAAAAATTTGATCTTTAAAAAATTGCTTCCCATTTGATTGGTATCTCCAAATATTACATAGCATTACACACTAAAAACAAATAGTATTTGTTAGTAAAAGTATTAAGACTTGTATGAAAACTTAAAAACATAACAAGGTATGAATTTTACATGTTAAGGTTTAGGCTTTCAGGAGGCAAAATGCTAGTTGGCAGGTACTAATACTTCATTCAATTACAGGAAGTACTCATTATACTAACAGTAAGATATATAAAGAAAAAAAATCCTGTATATAACATAAAATTTCATATACCTGTGTGGTATATCTTTGCTTTGAATTTCAAATGAATAATATTGTTAATACAGTTGAACCTTGATAATCCATGACTATAATGCAATGTACAATTGAAACTTAGGGAAAAAATATACAGTATATATCACAGTAATCCTTTTGTCTGATCATCTAATGTAGAGAGGTGAGTACATATTTGAGCAAAGACAAAAAAAACACCTTTTTGTTTAACTACAGTATGCCTTTTTATCAATTTGTAATTTACAACAGACTTTGAGAAGTTTAGGATCAATAGCAGATGACAAGGTTTCATCACTGTTATACATCATTTGGATAGTCAGACTGGTCAACAGTTTATAGCAGAATGTTTGCAATTAAAACATTAAGGTGTACAGTTACATCTGAACACTCCAGACTTGACAAGACCATAACATGGTGCACCCTGAGAAAGACTGTACTGCATGTTCTTTCCCTTAAATTTTATACATGACTGGTTAATTCCTTCCATTCAAAAACATCTTCCACCTATAAGGAGGTCTATAAATATGTGATAAATGTGAATGTGGCATGAAACTAAACATTAAAATTTGTGCATGCACAAATAGACTAATACCCTTACCACAGAGGGTGCCTAGATCTACAAGTGAAATCTCTTTGTGAGTACGTAGTAGGAATAAGGCGTAATGTGCATGGAAATAGTTGGTGAGTTTGTATCCATTCTGACTTTCAAAACGGCTTCTGTGTATCTTAAAGGAAAAATTTACAAACTGCCAGGAACAGTACCTTATGTGGTGGTGAGACATAGATGATAAATGCAGAACACTTACTAAAGCTGGGAAGTACCGCGATAAAAATGACCAGGTGAATGTGACAAAATTTCCAAGGGAGTTGGAAGACATCATGTGGTTCCTGTTTTAGTACCCTATGTAACAGCTGTATTCCTCAATAAACATGCTATTCTTGATAAATTTCAGTCAGGTTTTAGAACAAATCACAGCGCAGAAACAGCACTTATTAAAGTAGTAAATGACTTGTGGGTAAATGCAGACAGAGGCCATTTATCTGTTTTCATCCTCTTAGATCTGAGTGCCGCATTTGACACCATTGATCATAATATTCTTAGAATTCGCCTTAGTCAATGGGTGGGCCTCTCTGGCAGTGTCTTAAATTGGTTTGAATCCTACCTGGCAGGGAGAAAATTCTTTGTTAGTTGTGGTAACTACAACTCAAAGACACATGATATCCTATATGGTGTTCCACAAGGCTCTATCCTGGGTCCGCTGCTCTTCTCAATCTACATGCTTCTGTTAGGTCAGATTATCTCAGGGCACAACGTGAGCTACCACAGCTATGCTGATGACACACAGCTGTATTTATCAATAGCACCTGATGACCCCGATTCTCTTGATTCACTAACACAATGTCTGACTTGTATTTCTGAATCGATGAATAGTAACTTTGTCAAGCTAAATAAAGAGAAAACTGAAATCTTAGTGATTGGCAATAATGGATACAATGAGGCTATTAGAAATAAACTGGATATATTAGGATTAAAAGCCAAGACGGAGGTAAGAAGCTTAGGGGTAACTGTTGACTGTAATCTGAATTTTAAAACGCATATTAATCAGATCACTAGGACAGAATTTTTTCACTTAAGAAACATAGCAAAAGTTAGACCTCTTATATCATTGAAAGATGCTGAGAAATTAGTTCACGCGTTTGTTTTCAGTCGACTAGATTACTGTAACGCAATCCTCTCAGGAATACCCAAAAAAGACATAAATCGTTTACAATGAGTGCAGAATGCAGCTGCTAGAATCCTAACCAGGAAAAGAAAATCCGAGCACATTTCTCCAGTTTAGATGTCACTACATTGGTTACCTGTGTCATTCAGGATTGACTTTAAAATTCTGCTAATGGTTTATAAAGCTTTAAATAATCTCGCCCCATCTTATATATCGAAATGTCTGACATCTTATATTCCAAATCGTAACCTCAGATCCTCAAATGAGTGTCTCCTTAGAATTCCAAGAGCAAAACTTAAAAGAAGTGGTGAGGCGGCCTTCTGCTGTTATGCACCTAAAATCTGGAATAGCCTGCCAATAGGAATTCGCCAGGCTAATACAGTGGAGCACTTCAAAAAACTGCTGAAAACATATTATTTTAACATGGCCTTCTCATAACTTCATTATAATTTAATCCTGATACTCTGTATTTCCAATTCATTATAATAACTATTCATGGTGGCTCTAAAATCTGCACTAACCCCTACTCTCTCTTCTGTTTCCTTTTCCGGTGTCCTTTTGGTGGTGGCGGAAGCACCGTGATGTTCCAACAGTGATAGATTAAAAGCCAGAAGTCTGCATGACCATCATCATCATCAAGTCCTTCTGTGAGAACCTTAAATACAAAGAGGACTATTTCATTTATGTTACATAGAATGCCCAGAGGGGACTGGGCGGTCTCGTGGCCTGGAATCCCAGCAGATTTTATTTTTTTTCTCCAGCCGTCTGGAGTTTTTTTTTGTTTTTTCTGTCCCCCCTGGCCATCGGACCTTACTCTTTTTCTATGTTAACTAATGTTGTCTTATTTTAATTTCTTACTTTGTCTTTTATTTTTCTTTTCTTCATTATGTAAAGCACTTTGAGCTACTTTTTTGTATGAAAATGTACGATATAAATAAATTATGTTGTTGTTTTTGTATTCAGAAACAAAGTCAATGCCAACTATCACTTCATTAAATACACATAAGCCTATTTGCACCAGACAATGTTTAGAAAAACAAAAAAAATACACAAATCAAAGTATCCAGGTAAAAAGAGTCTGACACAAATCTTTGCCACAGAACCAACATACACCTGCTAAAGAGATTATATATATATATATATATATATATATATATATATATATATATATATATATATATATATATATATATATATATATATATATCCATACATATATACACAGTGATCCCTCGCTATATCACGCTTCGACTTTTGCAGCTTCACTCTATCGCGATTTTTTCTCATACACGCTTACGTCACTACGCATGCGCTTTCTGAGAACTTTTATCTAAGCCCCACGATGGCTCCTAAACGTGCTGCTTTTTCTAAGCCTTCTGACAATGAAACTAAGCGCCGGAGGAAGATGCTTACCATCCAGGAGAAGGTGAAACTCTTGGATATGATCAAAGATGGCAATCCCCTACAAAAGCCTCCTCATGCATATGAAAAGACAGCGCCAGCAACTGCCTATCAAGATGCCTTCAGCCGCGTACCCAGATACCCACTGCCTACTCCTAGTACTCCTTCAGCGGAAGAAGTCAACGATGCACCTGCTGAAGATACTGCACCACCTGAAGACTCTCCTACTGAGCTTGTGCCTTCATAGGTTAGTGGTTGTGTGTAAGAACTGTGTGTGTGTGTAATTAAATGTACAGTACAATAATCTGCGGCACGGTGGCGCAGTGGGTAGCGCTGCTGCCTTGCAGTTCGGTGATCTGGGGACCTGGGTTCGATTCCCGGGTCCTCCCTGCGTGGAGTTTGCATGTTCTCCCCGTGTCTGCGTGGGTTTCCTCCGGGCACTCCGGTTTCCTCCCACATTCCAAAGACATGCTGGTTAGGTGGATTGGCGATTCTAAATTGGCCCTGGTGTGTGCTTGGTGTGTGGGTGTGTTTGTGTGTGTCCTGCGGTGGGTTGGCACCCTGCCCGGGATTGTTTCCTGCCTTGTGCCCTGTGTTGGCTGGGATTGGCTCCAGCAGATCCCCGTGACCCTGTGTTCGAATTCAGCGGGTTGGAAAATGGATGGATGGAGTACAATAATCTACTATATAAAAGCAGTCGGGATTGTCCTTCCGTCCCATGAGTACAAAGCGTAGCGTTATTCCGCTTATCACAGACTTACTACTTGCGGCTTGCGGTACAAAGCAACACGATGTGAGCAGAGTTCTGGTGCTCCCATCGTTCCCTTGCTTTTGTGCGAGATGCGCTGGAAAAATAGACAACATTATGTCTCTGGAAATAATTAATGTTGATGGAGTACAAATGCCTCACCGTGTAGTAAATATCAGGGGAGTTGGTGCTTGCTTATTCTCATCTATAGCTTATTTAGTGCATGAAACTCCGTCTTTAGTGGTACAGATTCGGGCTGACAATGTATGACTTTGGACAGGCACTCGAGGGGATAAAAAAAACTTATGAATGGGCACTTTGATGTTCTCATTCCCTACACTTACATGCCTGATGTACACATGAAGCGCACACAAATTGAGGATAAAAGGCGGGTGAGCCTAGTAATAATATGATATTTGTAACGTCAAATATGTCTTATTTTCTCTTATTTTGTCTAATATATTGGGTAATACGAGTGTAAGGGTGACTAAAGGGTGTTATTTCATGTCTAGAGGGCACTAATTATGTTAAAAAAACGTATTTAGAATGTCGTAAACAGGTTTTCTATACTGTAACTGCGAAAATATTCGATTTATAAATAAAGAATCCTACTTCGCGAAAATTCATTTATCAAGGTAGAGTCTGGAACGGATTAACCGTGATAAACGAGGGTTCACTGTGTATGTATGTATATTATATATATATAAATATATATATAAAATACATACTAGGGGGCTTTGCCCCCTGCTCGCTTCAATCACCAACCACCCTATTTGGTTTTCCGGATACACACTTTTCAGAATTTGTTTTTCTTTGAATTGTTGCTATTTCATTAGTTTCACTTTTATTTCAGAACTTCTGTAAAAACAATATTTGTAATCTTGCAAGTCCCAATATGCTGAATCTTTTTAATGAGGTCAGGATAGGTTTCTCTGTTTTGAATTTCAGCATAGACAAAACGATCTACATCATCTGCAGTTAATATTTTTTTTTTTTGTTTTTTTTACAAAGTAAAAAAGTAAGAAGAGTTCTGCATTGGACTCCTGTCTGTAAAGTCGTGCTATTTTCCTCTCACAGTTCCAAAAGTACATGGGTTTACCAAGGTGATACCCCAGCTTTTGTCTAGATTTTTGTACAAGGGCTAGACAGAACGTTTTTGACTCCTGGGGTAAATTTAGGTTTTTAAATAAGCAGACAGATAAATATATACACATTAACAAAGTAACCAATAAATGCATGTGCGGTAAACTCCGTTTTTGAAATTCTCAAGATTCTGTATTTATCACATGCATAGTTATACAGGACAACACGCAGTGAGATGCATCCTGATCTGCTTATCAAAAACTGTGCAAAGATAATAGAATATCAGTTAGATTAACAAAAAGTCATAGATTGAAAGATAACAGTATAGTAGAACATAATAAATAAGTAAAATTATGTGAATAAGGTAGAATTAAGTGTCAAGGTGCAATAGTGTAGTAATTATTGCGCAAAACCAAAGTTAGACTGGTGCATAGTTAAATGAGGCAGTTTGTTTGTTTGCGCTACTGCGATCTTTACTTTTTTATATTTTCTAATGTTCTTACTTTCATATCCTTTAACTTTCTCCACATGTGTATAGCGCCAAGGTTTTCTTTTTTTTGTTTGTTTGTTGAGCCTTTCTAATTTCCCTGGTTTCATAGTCTGTAACCTGCTCTGCATGTGTTTAGCGCCGTTTGTAAACGTCTTTATGAAGTTCTACTTTGTCTTTTACTCACTGTCATTTAATTCTGAGCCAGATTGGACGTGCTTTTTTTTTCAATTCCACTTGTTCCGAGCTGATAATTATTTTCCTTATTTTCTGAATTTCCACCTTGATTATTCTTTTTTGCTTTTTTTCTGTCCAACGCATTTGAGTCACTTTTCTCTGCGCTTTTCTTTCTTCTTCGTTTAATCGTCGACGTTTCATCTCTACCCTATTCATTTCATTTCTACCGTATTGACCTTATACACTTTATATGCACTGAGAGCCTTGGAGCTGTGTGTGCTGCATGACTGCCTTTACACTACTGATTTGTTTTGTTTTTGATATTGCTTGTAAGTAGGGTGTGTCTTGCAAGACTCTCGTTCTATGTTCCCGTGAGATGCACCGTGGCAGGTCTCTTTCGTCTCGCGGGTCTTTAAATTATCTTCCGAGATCACGTATCGTAGACTATCAGGACAGGGGACAGGATTTCTTTTTATAATTTATATTACATATATCACACATTGGAGGGCTTATTTCCCGAATGTTGTACGAAAGGAAGAGAAGGATATATATGTATATATATGTATATATATATATATATATATATTATACACACACACACACACACACATACATATACATACATACATACACATATATACATATCTTATATATAATTCGCCAGCCTACTCACTCACTCACTCACATTCATCTGAAGCCGAATGCGCAGTCGCCTTCTGCGCAGCTGCCCGAAAAACCTTACGAAACCGACATCGCGGCAGGCGGCGGATTTACGGCCGCAAAAATTCAAAGAGAAAGGCGACTTCGATTAAAGCACTAAAGGCCTGAAAGGCGATTTCGAATACAGCTCGAGGCCTAATTACGCATTCATTCAATACACCTATATCAGGTTTGTGGTGCTTATACTTACTACTATTCCACTCGTGCCCGTTTCATCTTACGTTGTCGAAACGGGCTCTTTATCTAGTGTAAATATATATATATATATATATATATATATATATATATATATATATATATATATATATACATACACACACATATACATACACACACACACTGTATATTACAGTGCATCCAGAAAGTATTCACAGCGCATCACTTTTCCCACATTTTGTTATGTTACAGCCTTATTCCAAAATGGATTAAATTCATTTTTTTCCTCAGAATTCTACACACAACACCCCATAATGACAATGTGAAAAAAGTTTACTTGAGGTTTTTGCAAATTTATTAAAAATAAAAAAAACTGAGAAATCACATGTACATAAGTATTCACAGCCTTTGCTCAATACTTTGTCGATGCACCTTTGGCAGCAATTACAGCCTCAAGTCTTGTTGAATAAGATGCCACAAGCTTGGCATACCTATCCTTGGCCAGTTTCGCCCATTCCTCTTTGCAGCACCTCTCAAGCTCCATCAGGTTGGATGGGAAGCGTCGGTGCACAGCCATTTTAAGATCTCTCCAGAGATGTTCAATCGGATTAAAGTCTAGGCTCTGGCTGGGCCACTCAAGGACATTCACAGAGTTGTCCTGAAGCCACTCCTTTGATATCTTGGCTGTGTGCTTAGGGTCGTTGTACTGCTGAAAGATAAACCGTCACCCCAGTCTGAGGTCAAGAGCGCTCTGGAGAAGGTTTTCATCCAAGATGTCTCTGTACATTGCAGCAGTCATCTTTCCCTTTATCCCGACTAGTCTCCCAGTTCCTGCCGCTGAAAAATATCCCCACAGCATGATGCTGCCACCACCATGCTTCACTGTAGGGATGGTGCCAGGTTTCCTCCAAACGTGACACCTGGCATTCACACCAAGGAGTTCAATCTTTGTCTCATCAAACCAGAGAATTTTCTTTCTCATGGTCTGAGAGTCCTTCAGGTGCCTTTTGGCAAACTCCAGGCGGGCTGCCATGTGCCTTTTACTAAGGAGTGGCTTCCGTCTGGCCACTCTACCATACAGGCCTGATTGGTGGATTGCTGCAGAGATGGTTGTCCTTCTGGAAGGTTCTCCTCTCTCCACAGAGGACCTCTGGAGCTCTGACAGAGTGACCATATTATATATATACACACACACACACACACATAATATTATATATATATATATATATATATATATATATATATATATATATATACACACACACACACACACACACACACACACATACACATACTGTCCCTGATGGATGGGGACCCAACCCAGCCGGGACGCCTAGATGGTCCCCATGATGGACAATACCTCCCCTGGGCCACGAGGGGGCAGCCGCCCGGGTCTGCTTATGGGCCACTGGACCGGAGCTGGGACACTCATCCCTACCAGAGGATGTGGCCACCGCCAGGGGGCGCCCAGACAGCTGTGAGGTCCTGGATGGCAGCACTTCCGCCACATCAGGAAGTGTTGCCGGAAGAATTCCCAGGGGCACCCGGAGTGCTTCCGGGGGCTCTCTTGAAACTTCCGCCACACCAGGAAGTGTCATCGGGGGAGCACCTGGAGCTCATCCGGGTCGGTATATAAGGGACCGCCTCCCTCCAGAAGCTGAGCCAGAGTTGGGAGGAAGGAGACGAAGCTTGTAAGGAGGGGAGAGGAGGTTGGAAAGAGAAAGAGGAAAGAGTGTTGGAGGAAGGCATTGAGGTGCTTAAAGGAAATAAAAAGAAGTGTTTTGGACATTCTGGTGTCTGTCTGTCTGTGTCCGGGGGTATGCTTTCCACAGCATATACACATATATACATATACATATACATACATATACATATATATACACATAATAAAGGCTCTACTAAATAGTAGTACACCATATATGTAAAGTAGTTACCAGAAATTAATTTATCTTAGATACTAACCTCTTCTCCTTTGCCAAGCCTATCAGGCAACATGTGTCTAGAATGGGAAAATAAACATGATTAAATTCTATTTTCTAAAATGTTAATTTTACTATAATTACATAAATAAATATTTCCTTATTAAAGTTTGAACTGTTTTGCAAAATCGCTTGACTGAAAGGCCTATATTCATAAAGAAAGATGCATATCTAGAGAAAATGTTTAAAGATACATTTTAATTAGTATCTCAAACAGCTGTACCCAGCTACTTTAAAAATAAAGCAAGCAAAAAAGAAAACTCCTTTTCAAAACTGACCCATAAATTATTGCTGCCCAGCGATTTTGCATGTCTACAGTCTAAGAGTTTTGATTCTAAGGTTTAAATTTTTTCTTTGAAAAGGCCACTTCAAAGGCAGGCTTACACGTGCATATTACATTAACCACTTACTGGAGGTTATAAAAGGCCTTTGAACTTTAAAGAAAACTCTGGAGCCCATGCAGCACCTCAATGTAAAGAGTACAAAGACTAACTTTTAACAGAAGAAAAAAAAATACAACTAAAGTACTAATTGAACAAACAATGGAAAAAAATTTTTAAAATGATTGAACACCAGGAAAAAGGTGACTGTGGATTATTCAAAAGCTATCCTCCAAAAGGATTAAAGAGATGGATCAAAAGAGACAAAAATACAATTATTTAAAGTAAATAAAGAAAATGAAATTAGAATAATGGAAGTCATGTTATATTTAAATAGAAAATGTGTGTCTAATGCACAAACATCTAGGAGTACAAACTAAGGTCATAAAAGTTATTTAATACAAAATGTCATGCAATGTTTTCTATGGAAAAAAGCTCTGCTGTAATGCCAAATTTTCTTGCTTAATTTTTGAAACATACCAATAAAGTAGTACTTTTTTAAAGTCAGTATATATTTTTTCTATTTCTTCTAAGCTAATCCTTTCAAAAAAATGTTTTTGATGCAATATTGCCCATACCCTGACCAATACTGTCAAAGTAAAATGTATCCAGTTTTTCGTAAGTAACTGATGTTTCATAAGTAAGTCTTATGTTAAATATATGGATCAATTTAATTTAAAGGTGACATAACTCAAAATACCACTTGGTAATCCAAATCAGAGAAAAGATGACATCATATGAAATTCTTCTTGTTGCAAAAATTTTTAAATCTCTTGATCCTGAAAGAAAAAACAAAAGCTTACCCAAAAAGGAACCAATCATATGCGATTGTTAAATACAAAATTTCTGCTGGCTCCAGGGTACTGTGAATCACACCATCCTAAAACAAAAACAAATTTTTAAAAATAAATACATAAAAGCTTAAACTAAGTGCACTTAATGCAAATGCACAAAAGCTAGTATATTAAAATAAATCTCTCTCTCTGAGGGTGAAACACACTAACAGTAAAGTTGTAATGCTCATAAGGTGTCAGCCGCTTTGTCTTTGACGGAGTTTAGTTTTCAACTTTCATCTATAATATCCTTAAGTTTATCAGGCTAACTTTAATAAATAATAATAACAATTCTTTGCATTTATTTAGCGCTTTTCTCACTACTGAAAGTGCTCAGCAATTGCAGGTTAAGGGTCTTGCTCAAAGGCCCAACAGAGCAGAGTCCCAATTGGCATTTACGGGACATTTACGGGATTCGAACCGGCAACCTTCCGATGGCCAGTGCAGATCCCTAGCCTCAGAGCCACCACTCTGCCTAATAGGTAATAGGGTAATCTAAATGCTTACTTATGATATAAAAAAAAAACCTGCAAGGAAACTACAATCATTTGACTCTTAGGACAAAGTCTTTGGCATGAAAGAATATAAAAAATATACAAAACTTAATTGCACAGTACAAATGAAACCATCTAACTACTATCATTTTGATTGCCTAAATGGCACCATTATGTATTAGAATTCTGAACCCTCATTTGAATGTAATCATTTACGGAAGTAAAAAAAAATAACCAATGAAACACATTAAAGGTTATCTGAAAAATGTATAAACACCCTTTACCATCTCACACACTCACCGCCCATAAAGAAAGTCTTAAAAGAGAAATAAACAAAGGCGTCCGGTCCCAGCCTGAAATACAATGCACTAGTAGTCCACTTTCATCTGTCAAAAAAAAAAAAAAAAAAAATTACGACTATAAAACAAACACAGAAATATACCAAAACACCGTATCACATCAAGTCCAAATTCTGCATCTGTCTCCAGAAACTAAAAATGTGTTTCAAGTACATTTATAGTAATAATAGGCAGAGATGGAAGTGTATTAGTACCATCAGTTGGTGCTTAACATTCCATTTTCTCACAATGTGATAGTGGAAATATGAATAACATAATTGTTTATCAGTGACAATTTCACTCAAATAAGCCATTATAGCACACTTACACTAACACTTTTTCAAAGGATCTTTCTCTCTAGCTGACAGCTACATATTACCGAATTCAGTTACATTCGAGCAAAAATACACACACAGGCTAGCTGAGTAATTTACCTTTACATTTTCAGTGTAAGGGCTTAAGTAAAGAAATCCCATGTACATATCCTTTCATAGGTGTGTTGACATGTAATGCGAAAAGCACATACTGTATTTGTGATGTCTGCCCACTCAGTCTTCATGAAACAACTTGAGAGGACCAAGGTGCAAATGTGAAAGCCATTACCATAACAGCTCACTTCTCCTGCTGCTTGAGGTAAGATAATGCAAAAATGTTTTTAAAATCACTTATCTAGAAATAAATGAAAAAGGAAAGGAACTGTGTACCTTGAGATTTCAGTGAAGATTTTAACTGTACATCACATACATCTTTCAAAAATATCATGTTTAAGGAATTTGAAGTACTATTAGTCACAGACCATCCACAACTAACACTAGCATATCAATTAAAGTCCTTTTTACATCACATGAATTGAAAACTGCTGTCTATGAAAGCTACTGAGCCACTACAAGCATATATCGGCTATGTTTTCAACTACATAATATTGTAAAGTACTGTTAAAATACAGGTATTGAAGTCTGCTAACACACTTAATTGCATTCTACTAGTGATATCAGTGAGCATTACTCACTGCTACAACATATTTAACCTACTTTTATTAGCAGATGAGAACTGCACAGAATGTATATCCAAGCAAATCGATTTTTTTTTTTTTTTGAGACAAACTTATCCTCACAGGTCACCTCTGGGAAACTTTGAAGGCTTTCTTAAGAGGACAGATTATTTCATATCTTTCTTTACCAAGAAGGTATCAGAGCTAATCAGTGAAATTACAGTATCAGAATAGATCAAGAACATGCCAGGTGCCCAAATGAGGCACTTTATAATAGGAAAAGACAGGCTCTGCATACAGAGCTCCACCTCTTGACAACTAAAGAAACAGAACAACTAATTTTTAAATCAAGACATCAATACTATGAACACAGAGAGAAGGGTAATAAGATCTTCGCTCAACAAATCCACAAGCAGGAAGTTCACAATGTAATCCCAGCAATTATCAACACAGATAAAGACAAAATCATTGACCATAAAAATATGCACATATTTAGAGACTACTATAAGCCCTTATATTCTCAGTTTAAAGAAGACAAGACCTAATGTGTTTCTGGATGCATTACATATACCACAACTAGATACCCTCAGTGCACAGGAATTGGATAAACCTCTGGCACTCTCAGAATTACTAGATGCTATAAACTCATTTCAGAGTGGAAAAGCAGCAGGCCTTGATGGCTGCCCTGCCAAATTTTATAAACAATTCATAACTAAGTTAGCTTCCCTTTTATTAGCAACATTTACAGAAACTAGAGACAATAAAATTCTACCTCAAACTTTTTGCCAAGCATTAATTACCATCTTTTCTAAGCAAAATAAGGACTTATTACAATGTGCATCATACAGACCAATCTCACTTCTGAATAATGATTTTACGATACTCTCCAAAGTCCTAGCTAGAAGGACTGAGAAAGTGCTTTTTTCGGTAAAATCACAAGATCAAACTGTATTTATTAAAGGCAGACACTTAGCTTTCGATCTTCGATGCCTGTTTAATATGATATATTCATCCACAAAGACGGGCAGTTACCACAGTGCAAAATGGGCGACTTGTAATGGATTGTGGAATGTTTCCATGACAAAGCACCCTGTTACAATTAAGGAATCTAAATAAACAGTAACTATTTTTGGTGTACATTTATTATATATAATATACTTATTTGCACAGATCATAACATTTTGGTGGTCAGAACACTACAAATTTATCGTACATTTCCAGAACACTGAGCTCAAAACCTGGGCTAGTCACCATGTGTTTTAAGTTTGCATATTCTCCCCAATGCTGCCATGGGTGTCCTTTCCAAGTACTCTGGTTTTACTCCCAAAATATCAAAAACATGTAAAAGCTAGGTTGACTACCAACCCTATAATTGTAAGGCATAAGATAGACTGACAACCCTGCCCTGCATCCAATTTTATCTGAATAGGCTGATGACTCAAGAAACCATTTACTAGAATAAGCAGGTTCAGTTAACAAATAAATGCAATTCTATGTCTTTTTCTCTTACACATACCTGAAAGGTCGAGGTTATTATTACAAACATACTCTGGATCTAATTATTAATTATCAGGAGATTGAAATTTAAAGTGTTACCCTGCGAAAAAACATTTTTTCTGCTAATTGTTTAATTGCCTTTAACATTTTGTGCCTTTACCAACATTATCATAGACTAAATAGTGAGCACATTTTGACATTTTTATTATAACTCTGGATACTGTATGAAACTCAAACTTAATATTGGACAGCAATTTCAAATGATCTAGGATTTTAGATATCTGGCTTTAGATACAGCAGATAAGCTCAAAATAAAAGTGGTTAAAAGACAAAGCAGCATCTGAAGTTTTAAATGACCTCGTCAAAAACTACAACATGGATGTAGAGTAACAAAGTTTAAGGTCATCCAAACAGGATGAACAGACAGTGTTTTCTTGCAAACACTAAATGCGGTTCCACAATAATAGATTAAATTGAAATAACACCTGTTCTAAACATTACACAAGGGCTAACTCGACAAATTAAAAATCTGGACTGTTGTGCAAAATCACTATAAGCATTAGAATTACAGATTTTATTGATTATTTAATTGGCAAAACTGATAAGAACCCAAATTTCAAAGTTACCTCATAAATTTTGCATTGTGGTGTCAAACCCTATGTCTCCTTGTACATTATTGTTACAACCGCTATACAGAATATAGTGGGAAGACATGGCAAACAGTGTTCAAAGCAACCTAAATCATTAATCTAGTTTTTTTTTTTTTTTTAAATATGACGGCTGCATACATAATGTTATCACCAAGTAATTACATGGGAAGGGCACATGTACCTAACACACTTAAGTATTTAATGTAACTTCATTTAATTTCTTTTTAGAGCGAGGATGGAAAATCCTTACAATTATTAGCATATAATAACCGTACTGAAAAAACCAATAGAAACAGAATGCGCCAGAGGCTAGAAACAAAGCAGTAGAAGCAGCAGGGATGGAAGAAGAATACAGCAGGAGCTTCATCTGGGAAGGTAAGAGAAGAAAAGACAACAGCTGGGAGCTTGAACAGAATGAGGCTGGTTAACTCTTTTAGGGCGGATGTCGACTTTTGTCGACAGGAGGGGTTGAAGGCTAATGTCGACAAAAGTCGACATCCAGGGATAGGGGGCGACAATCAGCTGTTAATGGCGACAAATCTCACTGTCACGTCACAGGCATTCCCTCTGTGCTTGGAGGAATGCTAGACTCGTTGACTCGGCAACTAAACCTTGCGTGTGCGTGAGTTGCGAAATGTAAACAAAGGCAAGATGGTACCGACATGTGAAAAGGCAGCGAAGCAAGTGCAGAAAAGAAAACACTCGGCAGATGATGTTTTGCGCATTATCGCAGATTCGGACTCTTGATTTTTCAGAATCGGATTTTATTGGCAGTGATCAGGAGATCGAGCAAGAGAGTGAGAAACAGGCATCAGCTGATCAGACACTAGCCGATGCCGCGCCAGCGGATCTGCTGCCAGTTGAGTGCCTTCGCGCAGCCGATGCATCTACGGCAAGGTTCGCATGGGATAAATACACAGACATTGATCCGTTGAGAGCCGATCTGGCTACCGGAGTTTACAAGACGGCATGGCTTGCTGTTGGACACGACAGATCACCAGCTGCTGTACTTCAGGCTGCTCTCTCCTGATGCTGCTTTTCGGCTACTGTCAGACGAGACAAACAGGTAGGCAGAGATTTTTTTTGAATCGCGGGCTGCGTTTGCATCGCATTCTCATTTTTCAAAGTGGAAACCCACAACGAAAGACGAGATGAAGCGCGCTGTGGCATTACAAATAGAGATGGGACAGAACTGGTGATATAACTTCAGGGAGCATTGGTCCAAACGTGTTTTGTCCCCTGGTGGCTTAGGTACGTGCTGCTGCAAAGTTTTATTCACTTCTGTAATAAACAGAAGCAAATCCCATGGGGTTAGCCAGGCTATAATGCCATACATAAAGTTCATAAAGTTTCAGAAGATGAAAAAAGGTGACAATACGGTTTTCATGCAGGCAGAAAACTTGGTGGCAGTGGCATGGCACGATGGCAAATGGGTGACTTGTCTCTCTACAGTACACACTAACAATATATTTGAGAAAGTGCAGCAACAGACAATTGAAAAATAGGCACCAAAGCAACACATATTGTAAGTAGTGCAATGTGGCAATGACTGAAATTGGCTACTTTGAGCGAGATCAGACTTTGCTGTGTAAAATGTATGTGATATGTATGTGAAATCATGAGTATGCAGGCTCATACAACATGCAAGACAGTAACATTTGTCAAAAGTAAATATTTTTTGTTGATTTGATATGTTAAACAATTGCTTTGTGTTCTTTTTTAAAAAATGTTAGTTTTGGGAAAAATATTCAGCCCTGGGAGAAAAGAAACAAAAAAAAAAATTAGCCCTAAAAGAGTTAAGGCAGATCTGTGCTAGAGTGAAGCCAATGACTAGTTTATGTCCTACAACACTGTGTATACCTCAAACAACTATAATACTAAATATAAAAAAACACAAAAAAAAACTAAAATAGCAGTCAGTAATAATTTAATGTGTTCAAAATCATTCATAGTCATAGTCCCATTTTTAATTCAAACCTTTTTTTGCATTTCATGTATATATATATATAAAAAAAAAAATTCAACTAATAAATCCCTGAAATATGTTGACATCATTCCTAGACATCGAATTTGACCCTTGGTTAGGTGAATATTATTTTTTAGAATGAGTATTCCTTATAGTACACATTGTAAACAGCAGGCATATGTACATATTTATATATACATTTTCAAACATGCTTGATCGAATTGACTGCCACAGAGGGCCAGCACCTATCCCAGCAGCAATGGATAGAAGTTGTGAAACAACCTTTGATAGGATGCCAGTCCATTAGCAGATCTTTGATAAATCTTTAATTTCATATACTATTTTTTTTTTTAATGCAAATCTGAAATGTGTTTTATAGCAGTAAATAAAATGTAAGTACAACAGCAAATCTACGTCTCTTGCTTACTCACTTTATAGTTTGTAGTATTAGAATATACAAATAGGTTCCTATAAATGCTAAAGGTGATTTTATTTTACAGTACATACTTTGAAGTCAGAATGGCAATTAACAGGAGCAAGAGAAAATGTAGCTTGGGCAAATATGGGGTAATTGTTCAAAATGATTGATTAGTACAACAAAGGATTATTGGACTAAACTGAGCATATTATAACTAATACTCAAGTTTCATGAATGTAATTTTGAGTCAGTTAAATATACAATTATACCAACAAATCACTAAAATACTTTTAATCCACCAATTAATTTTACATACATTAAACTACAAAAAATAGGCCCACTTTAGCAAATTCTGATTAGTAGTAATTTTAAAAACTCATAAAATTATATAGAAACACATCAAAAAAGCATCCTGGCCATTGTCAGTAACATTAGCTACATTTATTTAAAAGTTACTTCATAAAGCTTGCATTAAAAAGTCCCAGCTACGTAAAATACTCTCAGTAAATGCCTCCACTTGTGTAAATTTTTATATACAAATCCCTAAACAGAATTAAAAATCTAAGTTATGTGTAACAGAATAATCTGCATTAAAAGGTCTAATGCAAAAAAGCAAGAACTTTGAATGCTTGTTCAAAATGTATAAGAACTTTAACATTTATGCACTCACCATCACAGTTGATAAGGTGAATCAGCAACTTCAGGTAATTTTGAGTCTGACGCACCAAATCCCATGACTGGAAATAAGTGAAAATATATTTTATAATCTAAATCTTACAAAAGCCAATCAAACTGTCAAGAAACTGACAGTTTTATTACAGAGCATAACTAAGAAATATGCACCAATAAGTAATCTACAAAGCTACATATTTTCACACTTACAAGTGTGTAATATATAACCATGTTGCACCCCGCAGCTTTTGTCGACTTCTCAATATAGTTCCAGTTCTTTTTACCATTTACATTGTGTGTTCTCTATATTTCAGTATATCTCATTGGAGCCTACATAAACAAACTATATCATGCACAAAAAACATTACTGTCAATTCAGCATTTTGTCACATTGCTGCCCAAAAGATCAAGTACTATAGAACTTCGGCGAATTAAACTAATGCAAATTCAATTGTACAAGAACTGACAGCAGAAAATAAAACAAGAAGGGAAAAGAATGCAAAAATTAAAGCTGGTGCAATGTTCTTTTTATGCATTACAAATGTCTCAAATGGAGCAAGAAGGGCAAGAAGAAGCAAGAATTACTCCCCCAGTATTAACATAACATTTCACCCACAATGATGCAAGATTCTCTTGTAATTCCCTCTATATTGTAAGTAGTATCAATATGTTTATAATTACACCATGTGCATCATTACATATAGCTCTTGCTAAATTACGATGTTTATGAAACAGTTTACTTTTTGAACATGTAAATTAATCTTCTCAAATGTGCCAGTCTAATGAATGGAGACTGAATACGCTTGTTCTTCTCTGATTTACACACATACAAGTTTTACCGGATAAACATTTAAATGGGGCTCAGTGCAAGTAAAATTAAGGGTAATACTAAAAGTGCCAGAGAACTGGATGAAACGTAACTATCCCATAAAAACGCCATTAACAGATATTTGGACATGAACCCAGCATATGCATGCATGAAAATAAGAACAGGCAAATAATAAATAATACTTTATGACCAAAACCCTCCAAACCCCACCTCATCAATCCCCTCCACATCATCCACCTATCCTCCCTTCCTTATTTGTTATATATTGCCGTGAGTTCCTGTAAGCCTAATCATTTTTCTCTGATGATGATTCCTTGTAGGAATCCAAAGGTGAGGAATAAAAAAACTATTTTAAAATACCGAGTCATTTGCTCACTTTGTGAATTTGCAGCTACAAATATACTAACCGTATCACAGACCTTCACCTCTCTCTCTTATATATATATATATTGACGTCCGAGGTTCGATTCCCAAGAGGGAGTGCAGTGGAGTGTGTACGCCTGATGAGCCCAGAATGAGGGCGAAACACGTGTCGCGTACTCTTTGCATTTATTTGACAGTAAACTATTTCAACCATTATATATATATATATATATATATATATATATATATATATATATATATACACACACACACACACACACACACACACACACACACACACACTAGTCAGTTAGCCCGTTACAATAACGGGCGCTAGAGCAGTAGTGCATAAACATTAGTAGGAACAGTCTATATTAAATGGCAAGGGACTTTGACCTCATTCTTTTTGTTGGTCGTATTTTTCTTTCTTTCAGCCTTTCTTTTGTTGATGTTTACTTGCTGAGCTGACCGTTCTTCGTGGGCTGCCGC